>NW_019474594.1:0-10629 GCF_002814215.2 Seriola lalandi dorsalis | reverse complement strand
TGATTGATTGATTGATTGATTGATTGATTGATTGATTGATTAGAGTTCACCCTGTTATTACACAGCATGATTGATGGTCATAGTTCATTATGACGTTGGTGTTTATTTCTGTCTGGTTCTGTTTCTTAAGGAAAAAATCAACGTCATGATAGAAATGAATTCTGGGATATAATAGCACTTCCTGTCGCTCTCCCTATAAACTGACTCTTCTCTGGTGTCCTCAGAGGGAAGTGTCCCACTTCTTTGGTTACGTCTATTTCAGACAAGTTAAGGACGTCTCAGTGAAGAGAGGATACTTCCAGAAGGTGAGGGTCCCCTGTACTCACCTGGTCACAGTCCAACACCTGGTCACAATTTAGCTAACAGAGAAGCTAACAGAGGTTATTGCTGTTTATTGCTGTAACATTTTTGTCTCTGTGTTACATTAACATTAATTTTATTATTTTATCAAATTATTTTATCAAATTATTTTAAAATGATTTCGTCTAATTAAGACATCAACATTTTAGTTCTACCTCTTAAGCTCCGTGATCTCATGTGATCAGTTTCACTTTCAGTTAAACCAGTCTCAGACTGATCCTGGATCAGGTCAGGCCTTTCATCTTTATGAAACAGCCCTCTATTCACACCTGTTCAGTTTGATTGACAGCTGTGGGGTCATGTGACTTGTGTTTCAGTCCCTGGTGTTGGTGTCCAGGATGCCGTACACTCATCTGTTCCACTCACTGCTGCAGATCATTGCACCTGAGTTCTTTGAGAAGCTGGAGCCTTGTCTCGAAGCAGGTGATTATGTCACGCTTACATCATAACCACAAGCCAATCAGAACAGATGGGCAGATATTTCACCTGACATCTGTTATACATCCTCACAGTTTGTAACGAGATTGACCAGTGGCCTTCACCTGTACCTGGACTGACCCTTAACCTGCCTGTGATGGGCGTGGTCTTACAGGTGAGGGGAGGGGGTGTGGTCATTCAGAGGAGGGGCTTGGTTGACAGGTGAGAGGAGGGTCGCCTTCCTCCAGAAAACATCTGGTTCTCTGATAAAATTAAAACTGAAGGAGAGAAGTCAACTACAACTCCCAGGATGCATTTCACAGTATAACAAACAGGTCTGGTTTTAATATAAGAATAATGGAATAATTTTCAGGTGAGATAATGGAGGAACGGCTTAGTGTTTGGTTCACTGTCCAATAAACATATTAACAAGAAATAACAATTAAAAGATAAAGGATGTGCAAAAGATCACAGTGTAGACAGTATAGACTGTTCTGTGCAGGGATCATACCCCAAAGTGTTGATGTAATGTGGTTGTTGATTGATGAGGCCAGATGCAGAAGAAAAGGAAGGTGCTGGTCCATCACTGGGGTGACCGGACTGGACTTCTGGTCCTGATACAGACAAACATGTGATAGGACAAATCCTTTAGATCATATATGTTCAAAAATGTTAGGTCTGTTGTGTGTGTATAATGAATAGTAAGGATAGATATGAATATGCTAAAATAAATACAGTATTAGGCAGTGGATCCTGAAGCTGCTGGTTCTGGATCAAACCGTCTCTTTGTCTCACTTGTAAAAGAAAAGTTACTGACGCATCGAGCTGGACACCAGCCGCAGGAACAGGCTGAATTCTACTACGTCGCTAAAACGTCTGTCGACATCATCAATCATACATTTATGCCACTTGAAGTGTTCGTCAGTACAGTTTGTCATTTGCACTAATGATGCTTTTCGCTACACACCAATATTAGATGTTACTCACCTGTCTAACAGAACAGTTGCAAGCTCAGCATCAAGCCATATCTCTTTACCCGGAGCTGTCTCCAGCGATGGAAAAACACACCAGGATTCACCCGTGTTTTGCTTTTTTTCTGGCCAGTCTGGCCAGATCGGACCAAATCTTACACATTACGCCTTTAAAATTTAGAACATTAAAGTGTACATGAACTTCCTGTCTGTATTTGAACTTCCTGTCTGTTCACCTGTTCACTGTCCAGGTGAGGATTCCTTCAAAATCAGACAAACCCGGAGGAAGTCCAGTCAAACAGGCTGCTAAAGAGGTCAGAGGTCACAGGCTGTTCATCTTCATTCTCTCTGCGTCTATCATTAATAAATAAATCAATAAAGTTTTATTATTAATATCTGTCTCTCCTCAGAACCTCCTGCCGGCTCCGACGCTGCTGCCCACGATCCATGAACTGGACCTCTTCAAGTCAGAACCAGTTCTTCCTCTGAACCTGATCCACATTTAGTTTAGTTTGTCTTGATCATTCTAGTTTTATTCTGAAGGTCCGCAGATGTTTTAATGACTGAATGAACTGTTTCCACTCGTCTAACGTGACCTCTGACCTCTGACCAGGTGTTTCCAGTCAGCGCTCATCCACCTGCAGATGCTCTGGGAGCTCATGTTACTCGGGGAACCGGTGGTTGTCATGGCGCCGTCTCCCACCATCTCCTCGGAAACTGTGCTGGCCCTCGTCAGGTAACTGAACAGTCAATCAGGAGTCATTTTAACATCCACAGGTGTGAAGTGATCACATTCACACCGTTTGACATCTCTCGAGGAGGCGGAGCACACCTGGACAGGTCACCTGTCAATCACACAGCCTTCAGACACCTTTGAGTCTTTTCACATGAAGAATAAAATCAATCTTAAAAAAGTCAACATTTATTGATTCACTGTGAAGGAGTCACAAAAACATCAGGACAGATGTTTGATGATGTGTGTTATTGATTTCCTGATGGAGAGATGCTCTGAGCAGTTGTTGCCGTGGTAACGGTGTGTGTCTCCTTAGCTCCATCAGTCCTCTGAAGTTCTGCTGCGACTTTCGTCCTTATTTCACCATCCATGACAGTGAGTTCAGAGAGTACACCACCAGGACACAGGCCCCGTGAGTAACCTGCACACCTGAGTCTACCTGTCTGAACTCAACTGAGTCAATCTGTCTGAACTCACCTGACTCTATCTGTCTGTCTGAACACACCTGTCTTGTCTCTGTCAGACCTAACGTGGTTCTGGGAGTCACCAACCCGTTCTTCATAAAGACGTTCCAGTCGTGGCCTCACATCGTTAGACTGGGAGAGATCAGGATGGCAGGTCTGTTCATACATTCATTCACATGAAGGGTGATTCAACAGGTGTGTGACATGAACCAGGTCAGATGTCACAGGTGTTCCTACACAACAAACAACACTGTAAAACACAGAGAACAAGCAGCTGATCATTCATGAAAACTGTTATATAAACAATCCATGAGTTCCACATGTTGGTCCTGGTGTGATTTACTTGTATTCTCCATAGAACAGCCTGAGAACCCTGAGAGGAACCACATGTTTAATATCAGTAAAATATGTTCAATGTCTTTCAGCATTTTACTTTGAAAAACCTGAGTTCAGTCAATAAAGTTTAGAATGCTGAGATGAAATATTCAGTTTTTTATCAAAGAAATACAGTATCTTTCTGTTTATTATTATTATTATTATTATTATTGATAAATGAATGTTTCCTTGTTTTAAATCTAATCACATCAGTCGGACTCTGACTGACCTTGTGCAGATTAAACATATAATAAAATAATTAAACATGAAGTTCATTAGATGACTGAGGTTATGAATTGATTGTTACGGTTAATATCATAACGACTCACCTGTCTGATCACTTCCAGGTGATTTACCCAAACAGGTGAAGGTGAAGAAGCTGTCCAAACTGAAAACACTGGACACCAAACCAGGTAACCTGATAGAACAGAACCAGGTGAAAACCCAGACCACCTGAGTGTGTGTGACTCAGTGTGACTTGTGTGTGTGCAGGGATCTACACAGCGTACAAGACGTTTCTACACAAAGACAAGATCCTGATTAAAAGGCTGTTGAAGGTGAAGCAGCAGAACTCAGACCTGAACACACAACGATGATCACAAGACAAAGATCACATGACCTGTTTAATGAGTCTGAGTCTCGTCTGCATGTTCAGGGCATCCAGAGGAAGAGACCGTCAGAGGTTCAAAGCGCCATCCTGAGGAGACACCTGTTAGAGCTGACGCAGAGCTTCATCATCCCTCTGGTGAGGATCAGCCAATCACATCGCTCTAATGTTACCTGTTGTCCACCTGTCGCTATACTGACGCTCGATGATGTCAGATCAGCACTGACCAATCAGAGAGCAGGAAGTGTAACCCTGCGTTTTGTCTGTCAGGAGCGGTACATGGCAGGCCTGATGCCTCTGCAGAGATCTGTGACGCCTTGGAAGGTAAACAGGAAGTGGCTTCTTTGTGATTATGTCACAGTGATGTCATCAGTGTGGAGATGACAGGTGATTAATTTGTTTTATTTGTTCAGACGCCTCCTCAGATTCGACCCTTCAGTCAGGACGAGTTCATGTCCACTCTGGATCACACTGGGCCTCAGCTCACCTCAATGCTCAAAGGTGATTGGATGGGACTGTACAGGTGAGTCCCTCAGGTGTGTGCAGGTGGTCTCCATGTTCCCGTGCTCACACAATAAATGTCACATTTTCCTGACAGGAAGTTCTTTAGGTCTCCGAACTTTGATGGTTGGTATCGTCAGCGACACAAAGAGATGACTCAGAAACTGGAGAGTCTTCACCTGGAGGTCATCTGTGACGCTGTGAGTTATCTCATCAAACTTCTGGATGACAGTTGTCAAACATCTGGATCCTCTAACCCTGATGTTCTGGTCTTTCCAGGACCTGCTCGGTTGGACCAAAGACAAGTCTGAGGTGGAGATCGTAGATCTGATTCTGAAGCTCAGAGAGAAACTGGTGAGTGGATCAGGGTGACTGCCGCCTGGGATCCGGATCTAAACTCTATGTAATAGATTTATTTAAATGGTCCGTCGTTCTCTCAGTAGAACCTTTTCATTTCATCGACTGTTTACCTGTGAAGTGTCAGTCCGGAGATTTCACACTTGTGATCCAGGTGGGTCAGGACTACAACTCCCAGAGTTGTGTGGACAGCACAATGACTTCCAGTCACAGAATAAGTTTGTTCCATCGCTCTGTTAGCAGCAGTCAGGAGTCTGAAGAGCAGCTCTTCATCTCTCTGTGGCTCCTTCATCTTCTTCACTGATCCTCTCTGTATGAGCAGCAGCTGAACACAGGAAACTCCCCCCACACAAAATGATCAATATTACTGATCAATATCACTGATCAGTGTCAGTCACTGTTGTTTCCTTGTTCATTGATTCAATGGAAATTCTCCAGACTGACACTTTAAGATTGTCCCTAACAGGCTGCTCTAGATTGATTGTGATTGTGTTTACATGACAGACAGGAGGTGTGTTTGTGTGTTTCAGATTAAAGCTCGCAGACAGCAGCTGCAGGTGAAGGACGGAGTTTTACACAAACTACACACTTTTATAAATACAATGATCACAACACTGTCTGAAGACCTGCAGAGTGTTCTACACACACACAGAGAACACACACTGAACACACACTGAACACACACTGAAGAACATGTCCCAGCTGCTTGATTTGACTCTCTTGTTCTCGATGTTTCAGACTTCAGCTCTTTATTTTTAAAATGACTTTATTCTTATAATAACAATTTTTCTCACTATAGTGTCTTCATTCATGAAATACTACAACTTCATTTCTGATGCGCTGTCATAATATTGGAGAAGTTGTGGATTTGTTCTTTTCGGCTTGAAACAAACTTTCAGTTGTTTAACATTCAGCTTCACATGTAACATAGAATATTTATAAAACCTGTTTAAATAAAAATCCAACAAAGAACCAAACAGTTCATTGAAAAGCTGCCTGTTTACCTCTGTTCTGAAAAGTTTGATTCACTTTAATCTGTTACTTTCATTTAAAAAATGAATCTACCATATAACGTCACTGACCACAGATGAAGTGATATTTTTCTAACATTGAATCACAGCTGAAATCCACAAACTGACTGAGCTCAGTGAATGTAACTTGCAATAGAAGTAATAATAATAGTAATAATGTATTTACCATACCAATACCAATATTTTTTTGTTTTGAGAACTGAAACCTGAATCTTGTTCACATGGTCAATTATGGTATATTTTCTCCTCTGTAATATTATATTTGTAATGTTGAGGAAAAGTTTTAAATTGCCTCTTCTAGTAGACACTGTGGAAAACCCTAAGGTGAATTTACTATTATCATATTTTAGAAGATGAAAATTAACCAAACTTTGTCAAGCAGGAAAATATTTTAATTTCTACACAAAATATACATATCAATGATATGAAGAACTGCATTAAATCACCTTTTAAATGTTTTCATTCAGTGACAGTCATATAATCATACATGTTTAAATATGAATATACAGTTTCTACAGGAGAACAGAACCAAACTGCAAGTTTTCTATCAATTTAAACATCAGGTAAATGAAACTATAGCTCCCGTCATAAACCGCTAGCCGGTCAGAGTGAGTTG
Organism: Seriola lalandi dorsalis; assembly: GCF_002814215.2. Taxonomy (NCBI): domain Eukaryota; kingdom Metazoa; phylum Chordata; class Actinopteri; order Carangiformes; family Carangidae; genus Seriola; species Seriola lalandi. Next base: position 4,197 of record NW_019474594.1, on the reverse strand, counting down.
GTGTCATGTAATGGGGTTTATGTTGGAAAGCATCAGAAGGGTCAATAAGGTCTGTTTGTAAAACCTGTTCAGAATCAAAGCCAGTGAACAAACTGAAGGGGAAATCAAAGTCTGGGAATGTGTCACTGATTTACAGACAGACTGGATTCAGGTTCAGGAGGTGATGTTTCTTCTTCAGGTGTCTTTATCTCTTGTTGGTCCACCACGTCGCCCCCTGCAGCCTCAGGACGTGGTGTTTCTCCTGCGGGCTAAAGTGCAGGATAGTAAGGATGGCGGTGAGCGTCTGCTGCCTCCCGCTGGCGTCCTGCAGCGTCAGGAACTTGTAGATGACGTTCTTCAGGTACTCCATGTTGGCACCCTCTCTGCTCTGGTCTCGGATCAGTTTGTCCAGTTGTCCTCGCAGCTCCGTCACCTCCTCGTCGTGTCGCTCTCCGTTGGCAATGAGCCTGGCCTGCAGCTGGTGGAGGTCCTCCTCCAGCCGGTGTTTGTGACGCCGCAGCCCGCCCACCTCTACCTCCTTCCTCGCCAGCTGTTCAGCGTACAACAGCAGTGTTGGCTCGGCAGGGGCGACCCGCCGCAGGGCCTGGCTGACGATGTCACCCTCGCTCTCAGGGCCAGGCTCGCCATCAACATCAGCAGCTTCATTGCACTCATCGCGGCTGAGGGCGGCGGCGGCGGCGGCACGCAGCCTCTCCAGCTCCTGGTCTTTCTCGTCCAGCAGAGCCATTGTCCTCTCTCTCTGTTTGTGAAGCTCCGCCTCCAGTCGCAGCAGCTCGTCACGGTGCAGTGCCTCCGCCCGCTCCACTTCCTGTCTGTGGCTCTGCTGCAGTGCTGCCACCGCCTGCTGCCGTTCCTCCAGCTCACGGCAGCGGTGGACCTCGGCCTCATCGCTCTGGATCCGCAGGTTGATGTACTTCTCCTTCAGCTCGGACAGCTGGTCCCGGACCTCCTCCAGCTCTTTGGCCTGGCAGCCATCTTTGGCGTTCTTGTTCTTCAGCACCACCTGCGCTCGCAGCTTGTAACGCTCAAACTCATCCTTCAGCTGCCGCAGCTCCTGCTGGTAGACCAGCGCCGAGGCTCTGTCCCCACCCGGCTCTGCCTCAGTCTCTGCGAGGTCCTGGATGTTCTGGTCTGGATTCCTCTGAGCCGCCAGCAACAGCAGCTTCTTCACCCTCTGCAGCTTCTCCTTCAGCGCACCCACGTCCAGCTGCGACTCGTCTATGCTTAGGTCAGAGGTCGACCTGCTGGAGGCGGCAATGGCCAGCGTTTTGTTCTCTGTGTCCAGCTGCAGGATCCGGTCCCGGAGTCTCTGAGCGGTCTGCTGGTCTCGCTGCCTCGCCTTCTCACAGGAACCCAGCAGCTCCGACAGCTCAGAGACTCGCTGCTCCAGACCTGCGACCCGGATCTCTGCGGCCTGAGCACGCTCACGAGCGCGCTCCTCTGCCTCGCAGGCCTGAAACACAGAGAGGGTTCAGACTGAGACCAGAACCTGCTGAGACTAAAACCTGAAGAAGTTCACTGAACCTTTCAAACAGTCACACTGACACCTGCTGGACAATGTGAGGTACTGCACCTGAACCTGAGCCTGTTGGATTATAGTCTGGAATCTTCAGTCAGATTGAGTTCAGAGTTCAGTTTGGTTCAAGTTGTTTTACCTCCCTGGTCTGATTGTGGATCCACTTTAGTTAGTGTGGGCCTTGTTTTAGTTAGCTCTGGTCAAGCCCTACCTTCCTGGTCTAGTTGTGATCTGGTTTTAGTTAGCTCTGGTCTAGCCTTACCTTCCTGGTCTCGCTGTGGATCTGCTTCTGGAAGTGGTTTTTCAGCTCCCTCAGCTCCCGCTGCAGCTCATCCACTCTGGGATCTGGTTTCTTCTGGTCTTCCTCTGCGGCCTGCAGCCTCCTCTTCAGCTCATCTCTCTCCTCCCTTACCTGGTTAAGGTGAGCCTCAGACTCCACCCCACGGTCTACAGCCTGTGATGTCATCAGGAGGGTGGTGTTGGCGTCCTGTAGGCGGAGCTCGGCGTCCTGCCGCAGGTCTCGTTCCTGCTGCAGGATCCTCTGCAGCTCCCTCAGCTGCTGGACGTGATCTCCCTGCTCCTGCTCCCTCTCGTGCTGCTGCGTGATGATGCGAGCGCGACTCTCGGCCAGCTGCTGCTGCAGAGCGTGCAGCTCCGCCTCCTGCTGTGTCGTCATGGTGACCAGGCGTTCCCGCAGCTCCTCCACCTCCTGCTTCAACTGACGCTTGTCAGCCTGGAAACTCGCCTCCATACGAGACTTCTCCTGTGTCACCGTGGCCAGGGCGCCGGTGAGCGTGGTCAGTTGGCTCTTCAGCTGGGCGATGCGACGCTCTGCCTCCACGTTTGTAAGGGCCGTGGCCTGTTGCTGAGGCTCCGCCCCCATACCACTTCTTTCTGCGGCACCGGCCTCAAGCTCCGCCCTCTCCACCCTCAGGGTCTGCAGGAAGAAACAAGAGTTTGAACTCGTCACGTTGCATCATCCACTGAACCAAACACACCTGTCCAGGTAACTCTGGTTTACCTGGACTATATATATGAGTGTATATATATATATATATATATATATATGTGTGTAGTATATGAGAGAAACTGGAGAACAGATAACATTTAATAACTAAAGGATGTTTCAGTCAGCTGACTTTTTTAAATGTACCATCGAGCTTACTTTCCCTCCCAGTTCTCCCTGGTCTTCCTCTGATTGGTCCCCTCTGGTGGTCTCAGTGGGCATGTCCACAGACGCCACCGTGTCCTCGCTGTCCTCACTGTGCAGTGAGCAGCCGTCCTCTGGGAGGTCTGAGGCGGCAGCAGCAGTGGTGTTGTCCTGGCCCTGCTGGTTCAGGTCCACCTCCTGGGTCACCGTCAGGACCTTCAGACTGGCCTCCAGAGCCTCCTTCTCCTTCAGAAGACTCTTGTAGGCCCGGACCACATCCTTGAAGCGGGTCTGGTACTGGACCAGCTGTTTTTTCTGGGACTCGATGGTGTCCAACAGCTCCTTCCTACTGGGCCCGCCCCCGAAACTCATCCCAAACTTCTCCATGACTCTGCTGGTCTACCAGACTGTTAGTCTACCAGGGTCCAATCAGACTGAATCCATTGTCAGGACCAGAACTGGTTCATGTGTAACCAACCATGATGAAAACTGAGGCTGTGCTGGACTGGAAAAGAAACTGTCAACACAAGCAGCAATCAGTCCGTCAGTCAGTGGTCAGTGTGTAAAGCTGCAATTAAACACATTTAAACAGCCACAGAATCAGAAACATGAATACTGTTCTTTAATGACGAACATGTTTCAGTCTTTAAAACCAGCTTCACTGCTTCATGTTTGATTCATGTTTGCCTCTGGATTTAACTGTGAGTAAAACTATAAACTGCACAACATGGGGGAGGGGAGATCTCTCTTCTCCCTCAGTACAGTCTTAAGATATTCCCTCCCTCAATCGAATCAATTAATGAGCTGATTGAGAAAAAATTATTGAATCATCGTTTGGCTTAAACACAAGACTGTGAAAATACAACAAGTTTTTAAACTATTTATTATCATTTGTTGACAAAACGATGAACTACATCAAATTAACACATTAGCCTGTGATGAAAACATCAGTTACATTAGTTTCAGGTCCGGATATAAACAACAGATTCACACACAGATCCGGGTCTTTGGTTCAGTCTCAGTTTCTTCTTTATTCTAGTTAATGTTCATTATTTCTAATTAATGCCACCGTCACAAACTGTCATTAACCGTCATTAACTGTCCATCTGAGAGGACATGTAAACCAAGTTTAAAGCTCAGACAGAAACAAACTTTAACATTTACCGACAAACACCGTCGCTAGTCACCGACCTCTCTCCGGTTCTTACCTGAGTAGACGGGGGGTCAGTCAAATTTATCTAAGATCAGAGTTTATTGATTTAATCAGGAAATCCTTGTTTTAAAACGTTATTGATCTTATTTATTGTAAAACTAAATTCAACAAATACAGAACATGAACTGTCAGCTAACAGCAGCCATGTTGGACTGAACCGGATCTGAAGAGAGAGGAGGCGGGAATTCAATGATGCATTCATGACATCAGGAATATAACCTCACATAGACAAAATGACAGACAGTGGATACGTTCTGTTATTAAACTAAATTATGTCACAGTGACCTGCGCTATTTCTGTTAATGTGATTTTTTTTTT
>NW_019474593.1:0-1641 GCF_002814215.2 Seriola lalandi dorsalis | reverse complement strand
GGCTTGGTTTGGTTGCTGAAATCCCCATGCTGGCGGGAGAATGAAACGCTGAGAGAGAGAGAGAGTGAGAGAGAGGGAGAGAGAGACAGTTGCCTCGTTGCTGGTGCTGCAGAGACTTTAAACTCAGACGTGCAGAAACCCTGGCTTTGTTGGCCTGGTGGGCAGGCTGTCCCAGGAAAGGTGAAGAGTGACTGAAGGAGGGAGAAAGTGAAGCTGGCAGCATGCTCCAAATTAAATTGAGTTTAGGCTGAAAAACTGCTGTTGAACATAGTGTTTAGGTGTGCGGGTCAAATGGTTATGCCAGGAAGGGTTTGTGAGGAGCTTGTGGGCAGATGAAGTTGGAAGAAATAATCAAATTTGGGGAAAAAAACTACCTGATATTGTTAACCACTTCAGGCTTGTTAAATAGCAGTGATGACAGCTATGCAGAAATCTGACTGGACTGTACATTAAAAGCTACATTCTCTGTTTCGGTCTTTTCCTTTGGAGTAAACACAAAGCATAAGATATAAATAACACTAGTGTTTAAAAAAATAACAAATGAATTCTTCTTACAAATTTGACTGGAAACAAGTGGAATCACAATGCTGGCAGATTGACCAGATGTCTTTGGTGACATTACATTGATTTGGCTGATGTTTTTGTCTTAAGTGGTACATACTCATTTACAATGAGAGAAGTTTCAGTGAGTTTCAATGTCTTGCTCATGGACAATACAGCATTTTGAGAGGAGAAGCTCAAGGTTTGAATCACTAACCTTGTGATTGATGGGCAGACTTTTGTCTACTAACTGAGCTGCAGCTGGGCCACGATGAGCAATAAGATTTGTTGTCAGTACAAGATTAAATAAACAGGACATGTTGAGATAGAGATTTTCTTATTTATCCAGTAGCAGAGGGTGAAAGTGTTCAGTGGTCCATGAAGAAACAGGAACATAAGCAGAAGAATGATTTGAATTTACATAATATTTGACAGTTTTTTAAAGGTGGTTATTTGCAGCAACACAGAACGGTAAATGCAGAGTGGGGTAGAAAAGCATTAAAGGTCCCATATTTTACACTTTTCCTTTGCTACACTTTTCCTTTTTATTTGAAGTGTTGATCCATGAGAAGATATATATGTGGTTTTAAGTACCAAAAACCATCTCAGTGTAGTTTTACATCTGCTCTCTCAGGCCTAATAACAGATCAGTGAGCCAATCAGAAGAGAGACTGTGATCATCTCTTCTGATTGGCTGACTGCTGTTTCTGAGTGATTGAATAAAATTATAGATTTCAGGTAAACACTCAGAGAAACCAAATCCTGCAAGGTTGGATTGTGGGTGTGGGTGGGCGGAGCTTGGGGCATGACTGATTGCGGTGACTGCTTTGTTGTAACATCACAAAGTTCCAGGAGTCCTGACGGCTCGTTTTAAGGCTCAGTGTCTGAATACAGGCTGTGTGCATTTCTCTGTGGACTGAGTGTTTTGATACTTTCACAGTATTAATATAGAACCTAGACCTGCTTTATAATCAAAAAAGACATGAAGTCTCTCTTTATATAACGTTGGACCCTTTAAGGAGAAAGCCAGAAAAGGAGACGGTTATGAAGAGAATGATGAGAGACTGACTGTACTTAGCACCTCCCGGATGTGGTCAGAAG
>NW_019474592.1:0-1641 GCF_002814215.2 Seriola lalandi dorsalis | reverse complement strand
CACACGCACACACACACACACACACGCACACACACACACACACACACACCTACCTCCCTCCCCCACCACATGCATACACACTCACCACCGGCCACACCAGCAGAGGCCTTAGGGCTCAGCCATCTGCTGCCCACCCAGCCCATCTCCCCCCTCTGTAGTGCCCACCTTCCCAACATATGCAGCCCTTGCCCTGGGTAAGGTGGCAGGGGCACTGGCCCTGGCCCTGGCCAGGAGATAGGGGTGAAGGAGCACATATGTAGCCCAGACGGTGTGTGCGACAGAGAGGAGGGGGAGAAAAGGCACAGAGACAAATTAAGGATTAGATCACTCCCTCCTTGAATCGCTACATCTTTTTCTCGCACTGTCTCACCCATATGGCTTGTTTCTTACATGTTCACACCAGCTCAGTGACCACCAAGGTCGCACCCCGCAAAGGGCTACTGAGGCCTCAAGCAAGGCAGTGGAGAACAGAGCAAAGGGAGGGAGACATGGAGGGAATGAGAGGGGGAGGTGATGATGGTGGAGTTGGCATCATCACTGAGACACCTCCTATTTTTCGCATCCTTTTTTTCTATCCTTCACTTCCTCTCTCTATCTCTTCCCTCTGTTAAATCTTGCCTCAGGGCATTCTCTGCAACAAAAGGCAGGGAAAAAAACGAGTGTGGCACTTTCATCCTCCCATCATCCTTTCCATCCATCTACCCGACCCTCTGTCTCTTCTGGATAAGAGGTGTGTGTGTATGTGTGTGTGCGAAACAAGTAATATGACAGCAGCGGTGGACATTTTGTTTCAACGCTTACATTAATTTCATTGACTATTCCACAGTCTTCCATATTTCATGAGTGTTCTTTTGCATGCACAGGCGATGCACCACTCTCCAATTCTGTTTAGTCTTCCTATGCCTCTTTACACGTTCCAGGAAACCTGGCGTTCATGTCAGTATCAGGTTAGGTTAGAAAGCCAACAGGGAATTGGGCCAAGAACACTGGAAAGTTCACAAAATACAGTTGTGGTAACAGTTGTAGGTACTGGCAGTTTGTGCAGTTGTCCAACTAAGTTCGCAGGAAAAGTGCAGGAAAGACATTACTGGTGGCAGTGTTAATAGGAAAAACTGACTTATCTGACTTATTAGCACATGGAGGGCTGCCAAGCAAAAAAATTCCCTCATTATACCTTCGCCAAAACAAATTCAAATTCAAACTTGATGACAATTCCCATAATCCCCATATCACAGTAAATACAGGAGTGTGACTAATGCTGATAAAGTGTTTAAGGGCCTTCTTTCAAAACAGAAATCCTAATCTAATTTGAATTTATAGTATCTAAAAGCTACCACTTGTATGTAACCTATAATACTATAATAATATCTACACAGTCTGAACACTGATTCATTGGAGGCAAAAAAATTATGCACTTTCTACCTCTGATGTAAATGTGTGAAGGACACAGGAGTTCTATGAGCTAAATACTAACATCAGCATGCCTTACAAAGTTTAATTTCTATGTCAGGTTGTATTCTCGTTATTGAATGACTAAAATCTATATTCTCTTTCTGTATGAGACGCTTTGTGTTTCTTTCATCTTCTATTTTTTTATCTGGCAGAAGATTAAGCTGTTTGGCATGTGTGTGTGTGTGTGTG
>NW_019474591.1:0-1669 GCF_002814215.2 Seriola lalandi dorsalis | reverse complement strand
AAGTCATAGTATAGTAAGGCATAAAAATGTCATAGTATAGTAAGGCATAAAAATGTCAAAAAATGTCATAGTATAGTAAGGCATAAAAACATCATAGTATAATAAGGCATAAAAAATGTCAAAAAATGTCATAGTATAATAAGTCATAAAAATGTCATCGTATAATAAGTCATAAAAATGTCAAAAAATATTATAGTATAATAAGGCATAAAAATGTCAAAAAATGTCATAGTATAGTAAGGCATAAAAACATCACAGTATAGTGAAGCATAAAAACGACAAAACACGGCATATAATAGCCTTACTATATTTTTCCCTATATTAAGAGTGATATTACCATATGTGCCATCTGTAAGAGGATATATTATTATGACATATATACATAGTCTGGATATATGAAGCTATGAGTTTAATGCAACTTTATTTTAACAACAGGTTATTAAAATGTCATGTTTGTACATGGCCACCTTAATAATTTCTTAAGAAATTAAACCATACACATCTATCTCTTATATTTATATATCAATACATACTGACAGGCTTTGGGATGGACAGATATTTGATAACATGTCCATAAAATAAACCCATCATATAAACAGAATTATTAAAATACATGTTTCTTTTAGCTAGACATTTATGCCAATACATGATATTGTTCCAATTTCTAACAGGATTTACATGTAATTTTTCATATATAGGCTACACTGTATGTACATATAATTCATATATGGAAATTCAATACATGTACATGTACATATATTATTGCGTATGGGCATTTCTGAATTTAAAGTCAAAGTTTGGTTGACGACATTAAAGGCATATCCTGGTTTTGAAAGTGGCCAGGTTGTTGCGTCCCCACCAATGTTGAGGTCAAACCTACACCCTTGCTATAGCTGAACAATTAATTGAAATATTATCCAGATTTTAACTGTGGAATTAACTATAGTTATAGTTATAATTAATAAGTTATCGTGTCTGAGCTGCTCCTCTTTACTGTTTTTCTCCAACCCACTGAACACTCACAAGTGATTAATGCAGAAAACTGAATTCATTAATTCAGAAACTGACTCTGTGAAATCTTAACATTAAGTGCCTGTAAAATGTCATTAATAACACAACTATGTTCATGCAGTGTTTCAAAATGTCACCACTATCTCACTAGTAGCAGCAGAGGATTAATGCATATGAATGATCTTATTGCAGTAAATGAACAGAAAGTCCTTAATGTGGATCAGTTCATCGGGTCAGTATCTGGGCTGACTGGCTGTGATTTGACGGATCTAAGATGAAGTGTAGCTCTTGGACTTTGTGGAGAGAGTTTCGTACCTGGAACACGGCCCTGTGATCCTCCAGGACCTGCTCCTCCATCTCCACCAGCTGAGAGACGGCCTCATGGAAAGTGAAGAGCTGCGGGGAAACCTCCTCCTCCTGAAAGAGATCACGACCATGTCTGTTAGAACCAGTGACCCTGTGACCTGAGGGTCCGCAGCTCAGACTCCTTTAGTGCCAAATTCTCCACTTGTGATAATATTCCTGTCTGAGGGAACAAAGATACAAGTACTAAAAACCTTTAAACAACTTTTAAATATCCTCAGTTGATGTGTTAAACTCAGAATCATGAAAGTTTCTGCAAAGTTCACGAGGTAAAATTTAAGACTTTTAATTTACT
>NW_019474590.1:0-1641 GCF_002814215.2 Seriola lalandi dorsalis | reverse complement strand
CCGGCTGTAATTAATTCTGCAAAGATAGTCATCAGTTTAGCACTGGTTTACAATGTTTGTTATCTGATTTGATATATTTTGTGTCTGTGTCTGAGCAGATTCAGAAGCGGCACTCCAGCAGCAGCATGGATGAGCGCCCTTCCCCCTCGCCATCAGCTCGCGAATATGTGGAGTCACTGCATCAAAACAGCAGGGCGACCCTGCTGTTTGGCAAAAACAATGTGCTTGTACAACCGGTAACTGACTGATTCCTCTTAATCACTCATACATGTAGAGCACTCCCTTGAAATAATATCTCAATTGAAATGTTTCACAGAAGATAAAAAAAAAGATTGCTCCAAAGACTGCAGGGAGAATATTATATTAACAGACTGAGAACATTTCTGTTTCATAGTAATATCTCACAGCCAAATAGTATCATTAAAAGAGGAGCAAGAGAATATTTCAAGTTAAAGCCCTGAACAAAATGATAGTTTGTATATTACTGTATGTTGTCATCCCATACGTCTCAGAACAACATATAAGAGCCTAATCTGCTCTCTGGTTGATGAGACCAAAATCCTACCAGACCGAATATTTTCTGAACTACAAGATTCATTAGTATGCTGCAGCAGAGTGTTTACGTTCTATATACTATACTGTCTTAATGCAGTCCTGCACAGTATACTGTAAAACTTATTGTGTATGTGCAAGCAACCAGATTTTAACTCATGTAAACTGCCTCACACCTCTCTTAAACTAACTGTAACACATGTCCAAAAGCCTAAAAGAAATACTTTGGGCTTTACGTATCCCAAACTTCTCCTGCCCGCTCGAAAATAGGACGTGTGATGAATGCATACAACCTGAAAATCTTCTTTTCTTACATGCAAAACAAGCTATTTGTTCATGTGTGTTGTCTGTATAAGTAAGTAGAAGGATAAGACTGCCCCACTCTGCATTTTCTTCTCCACCATCACCGCAGTCTGCCTCAGGCTTACACATACTGACCTATGCTATTCATGCTCATACTGTTCTTGCACCAAATGAAAAGCATCCATCCTTGTGGTTGTTTCAGAGGGATGACATGGAGGCTATCCCAGGTTACCTCTCTCTTCACCAGACTGCTGACATCATGACACTGAAGTGGACACCCAATCAGCTCATGAATGGCTCTGTTGGAGACTTGGACTATGAACGCAGGTGCAAAATGATTCAGCTGCGGATGGATTATAATTATGGTGATTGTGTCTGCCTGCAAGCCCGCGTTTGATAATATTAGTAATCCTCCTCATACCAAGAATATCTAACATGTACTGTAGACATGGAAACACTCTGTACACACTGTATCATTTCTTTCCTCTTCTGTTTGTGTAACACTCGGGCGTTACTGAATAATGCAGTGTGTTTGTGTGTGGCTCATGGGCTCAGTATAGAGATTAAATGCTGCTGATCTGATGAGGCTTATTTTCAGCACACCAGCAGCCAGCAGATGGTTTATTGACCGAGACACTGTCAGACATCTCTCAACCAAGCAAACCATGTTATGTTCCTGTGCCTGTGCATGGTTTCTCTCACCAAAAAAATTGATTATTGCATTAGGCCACTCTGCACCTGCTCAGCTGTGTGCGCACTCTCGACTACTGTCTTTATTACCTGCAA
>NW_019474589.1:0-1641 GCF_002814215.2 Seriola lalandi dorsalis | reverse complement strand
GGGTGACATTCTAAGATGATCTGAAAATAATTCAGTTATTGCAGTGGATGCAAATACATTCTCCAGTTTCCTGTTCTAACCAGATTTCAAACTAAGCTAAACTAAGTTGTGGTCATTGTAGCAACAGGCACCAATGTCAACATCAAAATTCTTTTAAGATCTTCCGTTCATAGTGGCATTAATGGCATTTTAACCATCCGAATCTCAAGACACACCCAGTAGAGATGAAAGAATCGATAATGAGCTGGAATAACTTAATCACCGTATGCTTGGGTTCATATAAATCAGAGTGATTTGTGTGTCATCTCTCTGCAGCCCTTTGGTGCAGTGTTAAAATACAGGTGTGTGAATCATCCTTGGAGGCTTTTCATCATAACCATCTCACAATATGGCTGTCTTTGTAAGCAAGTACCAAATGTAGGTAACTTTAATCAAAGTCGAAGACAGCAGTCAGCATTTCTGCCTGTGGTCTAAGACAGTTGAAAAATGATTACACAGTGATTAGGAGAACCTACTGTTTCAGTTTCACAACGACAACAACAAGGTGTGTGAGGTCTCAAATCACATGCATCCCCCTACAGGCTGTGACATGCTGTCAGTGTCCCAGACGAAAGCCAAGCCTGTACAGTCAGTAACAGCCTGACAACAGGTAAACCATCCATCAGCCCACTCCCAGTAACCAAACTGAAATGCAGATGTGCCGTGCACACACCATAATGTGGTAAAAGCGTCACAGCTCCTGTCATAAAACATACATGCCTGAACACATGTCATATACAGCCATGATCTTACATTTAAATCTGCTCTGACAGAGCACTTATATATGTTATTTAGCACTTTTCTGAAAAAAGAATTAAATATCAATGTTGTCCTTGGATTTGGTTGCCTGCCATGAAGTGACTTTCTATCACAGCTCAGAATGTAATGTATGATCTTTGGTTCACAACCCTGAGCACACAGTTGCACATAGTTGGGGAAAAACAAGTGGGATGGGACTGATTATATTTGCTCATGTCTAATTCTACAACATTCACAGCATTTCATAAATATGCAGTGTGATCACTTTGTGTGAAATGGAAAACCATTATGCAATATATGTCTCTAGGTCCCATGTAGGCAAATTGCCAGAGTGAGAGACAGAAATTGGACGCAGGTTTCTTTTCACACATGGCCCCAACATGTAAAATTACAAAAGCGTGTACAGATCCTAGCGCATGTGTAACAGAAGCTCTACAAATTAAATATTATGTATTCACAATCACAACGATATGGAGGATAGCTGGCAATTGTATGAAAGCCAAGTGTTAACAGCCATGCTAATCTCTCCAGCCTTCTCTACCTTAATAAATCTTTCACCAAAGTGACAGATATCCTTGGGGGCTCTGAACACGTAGGTCAATATCACATGTCCACCAATAAGAAGCAGCTGCTTGTTTCCCTCTAATATTGAATAAATTGCAATGGATCAACTCATCTAAAAAAAAGAAAAAAGAGCCCATCTGTGAACCACATACTTAACTGCAGTTCTCTACAGTGCTTCAAACTATTTTCTTTTCTTCCTTGTATCGACGGGGATAAAACTAATCTTAGAGTGACCAATAGCAAGAGAAAGTAACCAGTGAGACAAAGGTATGAAAAGAA
>NW_019474588.1:0-1641 GCF_002814215.2 Seriola lalandi dorsalis | reverse complement strand
TACGGTAAATTGACAAACACAAGTATTCTCTCTACACTGTATGCTATAATATGCATTAAATACAAATAGTTTTTCTAACAATGCTATTGATATAACCCCTGATAAACGGCACAGATAGTGTTTATGGAAACAGATATATATGCAGGAGTCTAAAAAGTGCTAAAAAGCAGCATCTATTCATTAAAAAATATTAACAGGCAAAAATCAACTTAAGGAAAAATCAAAAAAACAGGTTAAGCTTAAGCGGAAAAAACCCCAATAGATTCTGAAATGTCACAGCAAGCTGCCGCACTCTTTCCCTCACTGCCGTCCAGTCACAATTTACATTTTCAGTCTCACCCAACTTGAACCTACCACCTGCTCAGGTGTAATAATTAACAAAGCATGAATTTAATATTTATTACTCACTGCTGACATCACAATTTGCCTATGGGCGCACATATAAGTGTCATTCACCACAAAACAATTTTACCCATCCTCCCAGAGCTTAACAATTCCCAGTCCCTCACTGCTAAGACTTTCTAATGATGCAGACCTGTTTTCACTGTCCATCACTGAACAGCTGATCTACACCAAGATCACAGGCATCAGGCATCACCATACACACCACAATAAAATAAAGCCACACAAATTAAAAACTTAAAACTTGTGTTCTATTAGTTATATAACCTGACAGATACCTAAAAATTAAAACAGATTAAGTGAAGAAACAGACTGAAATGAATGAAAAAGTGATTTCTGAATCATAAACTATGTATGTTCCTCACTTCAATTTAACTCTAAGATGATAGATAGATTAACTGCCTTGCTCAATGCGACCTTAGCATTACTTGTTAATATAGCAGAGCGTGTTACTCACTTTTATTTCTCAGCAATAACAAAGATAGCCAAATGGATATGAGGTTATTGAGCAGATTAGTGAATGGCTCATTTCATTTCACACCTTGTCTCCGTAAATATTATGTTAGATTCTTCTGCTGGAAGGAGTAAAATGGCCATTATCAAATGGACGCTGGTTGGAGCAGTGACAACAATCTGTTACTCATTATAACTCTGTTACTGTTATTCATTTTATACTTTGAACTGTGCTTGATGCATGCAACACTCTCATCACCAAAACATCCCAAACTGCTTGAGCTCATTTTTCTAGGACACATATTTTTACACTAAAGAACAATAAACAACAGTGCATTTTCTGACATGATGTGTGCGGTTAATCGTGTCTGAGAAAACAACAGGGCTCCAGATCCCAAAGTCCAAATATTGTTAATAGAAACAACTGTTATTTTTCCACAACAGCGCAGCTTTGTTATCCGCCTACTCTGAAGCATTTATATTCCTACAGAAGGAGTTTGCTTGTACACCTCCCACTTTGTAACCTCAAGGGTTTTTGGGAAATACATCACCTTCACTTGACCTTACTTGATCAGACCTTGGCATGTGAGTCTTGGAAAGTTTTTATCAATCCCTGTATTTTCCACCTCTTGATAATAAAAGCACACAAATAGTCCCGCTGTTAAACAAACACAAGTTTTTTATTTCACCTTGAAATCAGAGATGTATTATTCTTTTTAAAGTATATTTTTTGGGGCTTTTGTGCCTTTATTGGACAGGATAGTGGAGAGAGACAGGAAATGGGGA
>NW_019474587.1:0-1642 GCF_002814215.2 Seriola lalandi dorsalis | reverse complement strand
TTACTGCCTCATCTGAACTTTGTGTTTAATTAGCTAATTTTAGCATGCTAACTAAAATGATGAACATGGTAAACATTATGGCTCTTTAGCATCAGCTTATTAGCAGTGTCAATGTGAGCATGTTAATGTAGCATGCTGAAATTAGCATGCTACATTAACATGTTCATTACAGAAAATTTAGCATGTTTCATCAAAAGGTCACTCATTTCACTGAAGTTGTTGCTATCAGTTCGCCACAGCAAAAGCCATAAATATATCCCCTCAACAACTTTCAAAGGAAAAGATTATTTATTAAATGTCTATGTGACTGGAATATGTTACACTAGAGGATTGGATATGGAGTGAGTTTGCAGAATGAATTGTTTTTTTTCTCAATCTCTTTCTATTGCCAATATTATGTCTAAACAGATGGACAACATCTGAAGGATGAAGGTTTCGCTGTGGCCCATGTTCAGCCACATGACTCATTATTTAGAGAAAATAAGAGCCTCACCGGATTTGACCTTATGAGACATTCTCTTTTTTTTTTTGGACACCAGAAGTGATAGAGTGCTCTTAAGGCCTTCAGAGGAGGCCAGTAATAGTGGTCAAGTCGCATCTGGCCTTTACTGTATGTATTACACAAACCTACTTGATCCAAACCAACTGCCTCTCATTATCACTGCCTTTCTTTATTTTTAGTTCTGGTGTGAGTCCACTCCACAACATACAAATATACGGCCGAAACGGACGGACGAAAACTTGCCCGTTCACTGCACTTTACCAGTGTGAGTAGGTTTAGATATTTATGTCCTTATAAAATCCTCAGATGCTATATCCAACAAGTTAATATTCATGGCCAAGCATATCTTAGCTATATCGTCGTAGGTATCATTGTGTACTCACTTAAGTATTAGCTTTGCCAATTTTCCTCATACAAATGTCTTTTACAACATTGTTGATGCCTTTCTCAATTAGTTGCAATGATCACTTAATAAAGCTTCCTCACTCAATTAATTGCATCTTTTCTCTTCCTCCTGTATCCCTCAGATCTATGTCAACCTTTCCCAACTCTGTGTCCTTCCCATAAAAGTGGCCTTCTTTAGAGCCTGTAACTTATAACAACCTTTGGTTCCTTTAGCGTTTGCTTTGATTTGCAGTTTATCCTCCAGGTTTTTTCCATACTTGGAGTGAAATTGTAAACAGTGTTCCCTGTCTCTCTCTCTCTCTCCCTCTCCCTCTCTATGACGCTATCGTGCAGACCAGATAGTTTTGACTTACAGTGTGGTCAAACAAGAACAAACACAAAACTAGAATTGTTTTTGTGGCATGTCAGGGGATCGGATGTCTGCAAAGGAGTCATCCATTGTTTATACAGATTCAGTTCACATAGACATGCTGAGTGACACTGAAAGTAACCTTCCACTGTCTTTACAGGCATATGTAGTGTTAATTTATCCTGGCAGAGCATAGTTTACACTAATGACTGGCTTGCGGGACACTTGTTTAACTTATGTGTAATTATCAAAGACAATACATTAGCCTAATTCTAAATGGTTAAATGTTGTCTACAGTAACTGAGTTGTGATACTGTTTTGGCTGTCTGTAGTTTATTTAACCGAAAGCTTCAAAGTTCCAAACTTTAAAACCGTCCCATTCATGA
>NW_019474586.1:0-1642 GCF_002814215.2 Seriola lalandi dorsalis | reverse complement strand
TTTTTTTTTTATACTGCCTCTTTTAGCATGCACTGGGACACATAAACAAAACTATTAGGTTGTGGAAAGTTTATGAAACACACAACTGCCTCATGAGTGGAGTAAGCACAGATGGCTCTCCGATCAAGTCCTTAAGGTATCATACTGTGGTCCGGGATCCAAGAACACAAGCCTCTTCCAATCTGGCTGAAAATGATAAAGTCTTCAGCGAGGGGAGTGACTTCATAGCTGTGCTTACCATGCTGCAGGAGTTTTGCTTAATCTGTGTGACGTGCTGCAGTTGAAGAATGATCCCACACTAACGGTAATTATCAGATACGTTTAATATCCCAGATGATTTTTTTTTCCCAGAGAACATGTGTAGAAAGTCTATGAAGCCCCATACAACAGAGACTGCTTTAAAACCACATAGAGCCCTGATACAGTCAGTTGGGAGCTTGAAGATAAATTACTGTCAAACACAGATAACAAATTTAAGATCTTCAAATCAGGAGAAACTGGCATAGCTGAACCACACAATGGATGACTATGCAGCAAAATTTAGGACACAGTAACTCTCCTATCTGGTAGAGTCTGGTCTATCACTTTACCCCCTGCTCCACTTATCCCTCGTTCTCCCCTTCCTTAACCTCTCTGCCCAGTCTTATCTACAGTCACACCTCTCTCCCATGTTGAGCACTTATCTCCTGCGCCAGTGTGCGCCATGCATCCCTAGGCCCGTTGAAGATAGGACATTACACGGCAAGATTCTCCTGTTTACTCAAGATCTCACACATGGATGATTCCCTTGGGCGGCAAACTTAGCGGCAGGATGTTTGGTCCCCATCCAGGACAAGCCTTTCAATCCTATCCCAGCAGTGCGTTTACCCAGGTTTGTTTGAGCAGCCGTGTGCCACCTATCACCTCTCTGTTGGGACTTAGGCTGATATGGCAGCACGGTGTCTTAGTGGCATTCCAAGCAAGGCGGCAGATGTGCTGACAATAACAACAAAGACAGATTTTACTGTCGATACTGTTTGACGAGAAATCAAAGGAGATTGCTCCAATGCTCCTTTAAACTTTTGAAAACTTTTCCAAGAAAGCTTTACTTACAAGATGTGCCATTTTGAAAATTAAAATGATTAAAAAAGGTGGCTCTTCCTCCGTACATGATGTTATTTAATATATAAAAAACACATATTTTGTGCCCATTTCCAACCAAGATTATAAATATTCAACTCGTCTCTCATTGCCAGACAAGTCAATTTTTAAGAAACATCTTCTCCGTTTCCCTAAGAAATTAAGAACCAGTATAAGCAGACCTAACAGCAACTTTAAAGCCTAATAACATGAAAACAATGCAGTTGAATCTGATGTTAGAGACTAGCAAAAGCAACTGTTTGCAGCAGTAGCAATGCTCCATCTGATAGTGGATGGCAAAGGAATATATCAGTGTGGTACATGGTGTGAACGCTTCCCCCCCCCCACCTATTTCAGAAGATAAGGAAGTGATGACACTCATAGGGTAACAAAGGATAGAGAAAAGGAAATTGGAAAAGGGAGGGGGAGCGTGCTGTTGAAGATCAAAATATCAGGGATGGTCTTCCTTGAGATATTGTCTTTGGTTTTCTAGGAATGTGATAACATTGTAATGAAGTGGCAT
>NW_019474585.1:0-1642 GCF_002814215.2 Seriola lalandi dorsalis | reverse complement strand
GTGTGTGTGTGTGTGTGTGTGTGTGTGTGTGTGTGTGTGTGTATATACAAGCACTTCAAAACAAACCCATAAACATTCCAGGATCCTTTGGCAGCTGCAGCTCTGAGCTGAAGTTAACTGCATGCAGCATGTAGACCATAGAAAACACACACACACACACACACACACACACAAAAAGGTACACATACACTCACTCACTTGAGGCCATCAGCACTTTTTGCTTATTAATTGTTCTCATTCATTAACCTGAGCTCACACATCTTCACTGAATCTCTTGCTCTCGTCTCTCCTGCAGACACTCTTTCTCCCACTTTGTCTGTCACGAAAAGTCTGGCTGTCGTTAAAGTCATTCCCAGTCATCCCAGCTACACATGTTAAATCATTTAAAGGTTAAACTCTGCACCTTCCTTTACATTCTCCACACTTGAGCAGATCCTCCCTCACCTCAGACTTTGTTGGCTGATCTTGTTGCATAGCAGTAAATCGAGAGGATGCCGTAAGAGGGCCGCCGCTACTTCAGCCGAGGAGAAAATGTGATCCATCGCTTTCATGTTCTGCTACAATGTGTTAATGGACACAAGTGCTCACAGCTGTGTGTGTGTTTGAGACGCTTGATCATAATCACAGTCCCCCACCTGCAAGCCCCCCATATAGTTGTTCATATGCAGCTACACACTAGGTACAAACACAAAAACACACACATACGTGCACACAGAGGATGAACCAATTACTCAGTCAATATGTCCTCAATTTAGTGTTGTTTTCAGTTAAAGCAGGGATAGAGCACAAGACCACAGTCAAGATAAAAGGCTTTTAACTCACTGTTTGCAGGCGTCCCTCAGTATCCTACATTGCCATGCCCTTGACACTGCCTACATATCCTCTTTGAACAATTCTCTAGGGTCAAAGGTCAATCCTCGTCTAAGGCTCACCAGTTCATGAGAACACACCAAAAGATCCAGCATTGTCTCTTATGTATTCATACATAAAACAGTATTTCATTAACAGCCGAATTCCATACAAATTGGGCTGCATAATAACCAGAAGGAATTGGGAAACAGTCTGGGAATGTGCTCCCCCCTTTTTCCAGGGTCTGCGACCAGGGAAAAGCGGGCCTCTTTCCCAACCTGGTGCCAGGCTTCCCTTTCAGTGTGGACGGAGGTTGCGTATCGCTCACAGCTCGCATAGAACTTATTGACTTGACGTATGTATTCAAGTGACTCTCCTCCTGTGACGGAGCCGACCACGGTGCCATTAACAGTCATTCTTGATCAACTGCAAAAAGCTCATTTAAGACCGTACAGATCATTGAGCTTCATGTAACTGCAGAACACTCAACAGCGCTCCAGGCATGCGTCAGCTACAGACGAGTTTTCAAATATTACTAGAAAATATATTTGCTTGTCTGCAGCATCTGATAGTTAATCTTTCATAAAAAAGGCTCTTCAAAACTAAAATACTTAGAAACTGCCCAATTAAAAGATGTTCATGCCCTGACTAAGTAGATACTGTAGTCTAATGTTGTAATGTTGTAATGTTGTATTGCTGATTCATTTGCTTATTTGCTTTCTTGCCAAGAGTTTGATGAGATGATTGATACCACTTTGTGTTTGTACAGTGAATATGAAGGGACAGCCAGCAG
>NW_019474584.1:0-1721 GCF_002814215.2 Seriola lalandi dorsalis | reverse complement strand
TTTTTTTTTTTTTTTTTTGTTTTTTTAATTCTCCTCTTCAGTAGCTTCAGTCCCTGCTAGTCGTTTGGTTCTAATAAAATATTTAGTTAAATTCAAAACCGTGTCTCTCCCTTTATCAGTTAACGAGCCTGTGTCCTAATGTCCATTTAACAAACAGCTAGAGATTATAAATGGTATCTCCTGGGTTGTGATTCCCCAGGTGGCATTGTTGGCCCCTCTCACTACATTCTTTCTCTTACCCTACACTCTGCGCCACACAGGGAATGAGGAATAGACACATGGGAATAAAACGCAGCAAAGGTCAACCACTTAAATCCAAGAGGGAGGCTGCGATTATCAACTTTCGCCTCAGTTCTACCAGTGTGCCCCATAGTCAGGTCCTGAGTGTGACCCAATGTGCTAATAACTGTAGAAAAGAGAGGCAGCCCTATACTGGTTCACTTTGTAATTACACTGACTGGTGAGGCATTAGGTTTTCCAAGAAAGTCCAGCAGTCTGTTTCATGGGATCTTAAAAAAAGGCAGCTCTATTTACTACCTTAATTTTATCTCTGCAGCTTCTGCTTGCTGCATCCTCAGCTGCAGAGCAGTCAACATGCTGACTTTGATGTGCACTTTGATGTGTTTGATGTGGAGCAGTAACCATGGAAAGATCATTCATTTTTATATAAAAAGTAAAGATGCTGGTGCCTGAACTCACCTGATGACAGGTTGTAGAGGTTGCAGTAGTTGAGTTCCCCGTCAAGAAGGCTGGTGAATCCAAGAGAAGTGGACTGCCTGGTAGATAAACAAGTCATTAAGTATTTAGGCTTACTAAATGCTAAATTATACCGAGGTGCTTCTAATGACTTTACTGGTAGTTTCCAAAGCATTTATGACTGTTTTGCAAATCAGTAAATAAGTCTTTAAGCTACATCAGAAGTTCATCCATAGCTGTGTTAACCTGCTAGGTGGCCTGCAGACAAAAACAAGCTTTTGGGCCTTCATTAATCCCCACTTCCTCCCACTCTTTGTGCAAAGTGTAATTCTATGGCCCCAGGGTTGCCATGTTAACTGATTAAACACAAATTAATTCAGGAATAGACAACCAATGAGCAGAAAAACAGAAAGATTGAAAGTCTCAAAATTAGTTTTTGAAACGGGGACCCTGTTTCAGATGGTCTTCAGATTGGGGAAATAAAGCAGGACCCACCTTATTACCCTCATCTTGTCAGCTGAAATTGTGCTTTATTGGTGCATTTTCCCAAACCTTCAACATTTGCACAAACCAGTAGACACATAGTGAGATTGTTGCCTCCAGGGCACACTGGTGCTCAGACACAGTTGCCCATTAAAATTTGTCATAATGTCTATGTATATTGGGCATTGGGAGTACAAAAGAAGTGGAAACATCATGCCTGCAGTTATTAAAATAATACATATTAGTGACCCATTTAGATACATTGTTATTGACCTAGATGGTGTGACACTGTCCTTGAGATGATAGGAAGGTGAAAAGATAAACTGCTTTTTTACCATAAATTAGCTTATCAGTGATTTGTACATTTTATAAAAGCAACTGCTATGTCAGTTAATATGTTCCTTTTGCTACTTGATTAAGGTAAGCCATTGTTTTAAAAAAAAAAAAAAAAAAAAAAAAAAAAATCTGATACTTACTGTCACATGGCAGCCACCAGTCATTATGGGACTGAAGGTTAAGCTCTCAGCCTGAAGGCCTTCAAT
>NW_019474583.1:0-1643 GCF_002814215.2 Seriola lalandi dorsalis | reverse complement strand
TTCTCATCTTCATGGAAGTATAATATAAAATTTCTTACTATTGTATTGAATATTATTACAGCACAACTTAGTTTTCACCCTTCTGAGACCTTATCTCCATACGAGTTGTGATTAACACTGATATCTTTGGACAAAAGCCCTTCTAGCTGTTCTGGGTTCAGGGTTAACATTAATATGTAAAGCCACTATTGAGTTACATCATGGGAAATGTAGCACTCAGTGTTTTTGAAGCTTGACCAGCTTTTACATGTGTCTCTGTGTGTCTATTTTTCAATTTATCTTGAAGAAGAACTCCAAATACCGTCTACATAATATTGTGTGCTTTCTGCTCAAAACTAACTTTTATGCTTTTTGTTTATGTGTAATTCTTCAGCCGGTCCTGAGGTACTATACATACCTAACAATGGGCTTGGGACTTTCATGGTCTTCCAACTCATTGTCATTGGAGGAGTGGGACACTGTGCTGTGCCCTGAGAGTTTTCGCTATTCAGCTTAGATTGGATCATGAGATAGCGCTGGTCTGCGTCTGCCACTGTCCTTTAAGTCCAATTTTGCTGTTCCGTTTTTTGGATGTGTGGTTGAAAACAACTTGTAGCCATGTTAGGAAGCACGTCACTGGACCACGCTCAGCCTTTGGGGGGCTTATGGCACAATAACCTACATAATGAGCAGCAGATCCATTCATAGTAGTACTGGGTACTGGGCAGCA
Organism: Seriola lalandi dorsalis; assembly: GCF_002814215.2. Classification (NCBI taxonomy): domain Eukaryota; kingdom Metazoa; phylum Chordata; class Actinopteri; order Carangiformes; family Carangidae; genus Seriola; species Seriola lalandi. The sequence continues at coordinate 934 of NW_019474583.1, read as the reverse complement.
GTAGTTGTAGGGGAGACTGGGGATGGTTGCAACATCAGAAATCTTCCATTCAAATAAATATTGTGAATATTATGTCAAATGTATTCATCATGACATGAGTAATTAGAAGACACATATAAGTTTAATATATAAAACTTTCGTTGGTCTAGTCCAAATATTCTCTGTGTAACTGAGAGAAATGCCAAACCCTGGGGAAAGATTTGTTGCAACTGTTCCCATTCTCCACTTGTAATAGTAGTAGTGGTCATAGAGCAGCAGGATATAAATGTAGCTTAATATATATAATAATCTAAATCATAAAATTATTCTCAACCCTGCAAAGGTTTGATACACATGAAGCCCACAAAACCACAGAGGCATTTAATCTCCTTTGTGCCCAATATAAATGTAGTAATTTCCTGACTATCCATAATTCAAATGCTGGAGGAGTATAATGGATGTGTGGGTTGTAGCTTAAATAGAAACATTAATGTGAACACATTCAAGACAATGGCACCATTTAGCAAATTGTTCCCACTGTTTAATTAACACAATTTTATTATTGATGGCCTCTTAACTGTACAGTCCATCCTCAAATGAGCCGGCAGCTGAGCTCCCTGCAGACTCTGTTTCATAAGCAAAGGTTACGTACAGTAACACCTTCAGTCACTCCATATTATAAATTTCATTCTTCAGTCTGCACTAGCTGGAACTGTTTTCACTGTATTAGCTGTCTTTGTGGAACCAAAACTCAAATGTCAGCACATACTGTAAAAATGATGTAAAAATCCCATCAAACATTCTCACAACATGCATCAAAAATTAATGCCATTTGATGGAGACCTCCTCTGTTCACAGCACATTGCAGCACTGTGAGTGCAGACATTCGGAGCATGTGCATCCCCTGTGGAATTTGATCCTGTTAGTACTGGGAGCACTTGTGCCACACCTTATA
>NW_019474582.1:0-2929 GCF_002814215.2 Seriola lalandi dorsalis | reverse complement strand
TAAAAATTGTATTTACTTTTATGCAGCATTTATCTTTTTGTCAGCTCTGCAAGTCCAATATTCATTGTGTTACCTTGTGTGCAGCCCAGTCCATCCATCCCTCAGCACACGGGTTGATGTTGATGAGCAACAGGCCCTCTACCATGTTCGGGTAGTCCAGCTAAAACACACACAACCTGAAATTAGTGATGTATTCAGCCTGGTGTAAGAAACAGTGTTGCACTCAGCAAAATATACAAGCTCAAAACTGGGCGCTATCTCTTCTGGCTGTCAGTGTTCTGGGGTATTTTACAATCTTAATGTGTTAGACTCATTAAGTTATTGAGATTGGTCTTTGTTAATTTTTATGGTTTTATGTTGCCATTTATGTTGTTTTTTGGAATTTTTCTTTTTTTTCCTCAATTTTAAAATCAAATACTGATTTTGTGGCTTATTTTGTTTGTAACTCAATATTATTGCTGCCTTTCTTTGCCAGGATGCGTCTTTATCTCAAAGATGCTTCCCCTGGTTGAATAAATGTTACATAAAAAATATATATACTGCAATAATTCACACTTATTTTAGTAAAAGAGAAGGCTGCAGCAGGGAGTTTTACGTTGTATCTCTGTCAGCCTTGTGTCAACAGGGTGAGACTTCCTACTGTGCACAGTGTTAGTGTTGAGCTGATCTGGAACATTCCTGAGGCTTTTAAGGCTCAGCAGGCTCAAGCAATAAGCTGTGTTATATTGCCAAAATCAGCAAAAAGGAGAAACACATTAGCTGGCTCTGCTAATCCCAGATTGATTAAAACTCATAATTATTAAGCCTGACTGAGATGTTCACGGGGGGAGACTTACAGCGAATCTGGTCAGAATGTAAGCCCCGGCTCCAATGCCCATTCCAATAACACTCTTCAGCCTGTGTGTGTACACAAAGATACATGGATACTGTTAGAACAACAGGTTAGAAAACATCTCAAATATGAGTGTGAGCGGTCAGTGTGAAAACCGCAGCTCAAGTTACCCAAAGTGCTTCAGCACCAGTGGGAGTGTCTCAGAGAGTTGGTCCATAGAGGGATACTCATATCTGGAAAAACAAAAACCTTTAGTTAACAACTGAATAATAAAAACTATCTAATCACTGCACTATATTGCTCCTTATTCTTGATATCAGCCCATAACAGCCGTCTGTGTTTCACTATCTGTTTTCAGATCATGTTCAGGTAGCGTTAACGTGAGGCAAAGTCCCACCATCAAAGCTGAGATTAGGCTGAACCAGATAAACACCTGTCCCTACAACACACTTTTCAAATTAGGTCGTCTCAGCTACATCCACATTGATCTACCTGTCGAGTCAAAGGTCACAGACTGCTTGACATACATGAGTGCGTTTGTGTGTCTGGCTCACCCAGTGGAAAAGGTGTTAGCTCCCTCGTGCTGTCCGGGGGCATCAACGTGACACACAGAAAAGTGCTGCATGATCTCCGACATGTCCTCATGGTTGAAGAGCGTGTTCCAGCAGGTTTTGTCTGGAAAGAAAAAGTGATACTTGGCTGAGAAGTTGAAACGACCCAAAGTAACCTGAGAGTGAATGTAAGACTTGCAGAGTTTGTTTTTGTATAACATGCAGGTGTTGTTTTTCATCATCTTGCAAAATTTGACACCGTCAAAAAAATCCGTCAATAATCTTGGAGCAGTTTAGATAATGTAATCAAGTGGACTTAATAATATAAAGTTAACTCAGTGGACCTAATCTGATCCCATGTGGTGCAGTAATTCAAAACACCCCAGGCTTTAGGCACAACAACAGATGTTTCACCTAGATAGAGCTGAATCAAGAGCCAAGCTTACGGTTCAGTCCGATGTCATGGAAGGTGAGGATGACAGGTCTGTCTCCCTTGGGAACCCCCTTCATTGTACAGTGGATTCTTCCATGAGGAGTCTCCACATCGTGCTCCTATAGATGCAAAAAACAATAACCAAGCTTTGCATAAAAGGTACTATGTTACATCTGAATAAATTTACCAACACTTTCATCTCAATTAAAAAGCACCTGTTAAAAATAAATTGCATAAAATGAGCAAATTGCATGACCTTCATTCATGCATTTTGCAATAATTCATGTCAAGAAACCCTCATTATTGCCTCATCTAATTATGTTTTTTTTCCATGCCAAGCTAGAAAACTAACAAACCACTGATGAATCTCTGATCCAATCTTTCTAATGAGCCACAAAAGTTGCTTCATACAAAATCTAAAACTATTGTCTATCCAGCACTGACACCGATGCAACAACTCCAACTGCAGAAGCTGCTGTCCAGCAGGCAGCACAATCCAACAAATCCACTGGAAACTACTCAGTGCAAACATTCGAGTGCAGCCTTCAGTGTACTCACGCTGACTTCAATCTCAGCGACAATCATTTCCACATCAGAATCCTCCAGAACCATGTTTGCAGTAGAGGAGTCCAACACGGCTCACTACTGGAAAAAAGTGCAGTCGCAGTGGCTCTCTGAGCTATAGATCCAACAGTTGGTGAGCTCTGAAGTTGTTTAGCCCTGCACTGAGAGCTGTGTTTTATACCCCCGCTGCTTACCAGTTGGCCTAAGCTCCTGGCCTCCCATGGTGCCTTGCAGGCTGGTCAAAACAAGCTAATTCTATCCCTAAATTGGATCAGCCAATGTCAGACAGAGGGCCATCAGCTACTGCGTTGGCATGATGAGTAAGTCAGGGTGTGACCAGTGGGAGAATATGGTGAATGAATGAGCGCGGGGAAGTTGGCAACCATTATTCAGCAATATTTAGGGCAAGCACTTTCAAAATAATGGCTGAGCTGAGTAACATGCAACTTAAATAATACACATTTTAACAGCACTGAACATGAGGGTGAACTGTCTCTCAACGCTAGAGCGCGTTAAACAAAGACTTGAGATGACAGTCTTAAACATTTC
>NW_019474581.1:0-1743 GCF_002814215.2 Seriola lalandi dorsalis | reverse complement strand
GGGAGCACGTTGCATTTATTCCAGCTCTGAGGTATCAGACTGGCAGACAAAACAAGCCTCCACACCTCCACTGCACAAAGTAGTTTCTTTCTTTCTTTAAAAAAAAAAAAAAACAAAATAAAAAAAACAAAAAAAAAAAACAAAACAATGCGCAAAGCCTAAAAATGAGGATTGTTGCTGTACATATTCAACAGCAAACCCCTCCCCCACCTCCCTATATTTCATCAACTCCTTAAATAGCAAGAGAATATTTACTTTGCTCGCCCCTTGGGCACCAAGAGATCAACAAATGGCAAATAAATTAGTATTATGTAACCATTAGATTTTTTTTTTTCTCTCAGATTTTTTTTTTCATGTGTGTGTATATGATCTATCTTTTCACAGATTGCGTCAGTCAGTGTGTGTTGAGGGCCTCCAGTCGGCAGCCCTGCTCCGCTCTACACCAGGTTGTACTCCTTTAGGTTGAGCTGCAGGATGGTGTCTTTGACGGCCGCGAAGACAAAACGGATGTTCTCTGTGTCAGTTGCACAGGTGAAGTGAGAGTAGATGATCTTATCACTGTCTGGATTCAGGTCCACAAACATCTTGAGGATAAACTCTCGCCCTGCTTGGGCATCCCTCTGCGGACCTGGAGAGGGGGAAAATTATCCACTGTCAATACACCCGCTGTAGAATATCACAAGCTGTTTATTGATTAGCTTTATCTCGAGCGGCACGATCACCTGTATTTAAACAATCATGATGCTTATCTATCATTCAACCTAGCTCAAATAAAAGATGATGCCTGATGCCTGCCTTTTCACTAAAATAAAATAACTAACTATTTTGCCCAATACTCAGACACGTTAGAGATGTATATGCGTATATATGACATAATTACATTACACTTAGACTGTGATGCTTGGAGCAGATACAAACATCTACAAAACGCTATTTTTTTAGTGCCTTGCCGGATTTGCAACAGTGCACTGCTTGCAAATTCAGCATTCAGTCAACAAAATGAAATTACTTTACAAATGACTTTAATACAATCGTTAGAAACATGTAACTTTTACTTTGATATACTATTTTAAAATATTTGTGTGTGTGTGTGTTTTGTCTTATTGAAAGATTCACACTCTGATGCTTTCAATTGGTTTTCAACTGTCAAACGGAAAATGGAAAGCATGTTAGACATTATATCAAATCCATTCAAAATTGTGTAGGCATTTTTACATTTAAGTAGGCTAAAATAAAGGACTTACACACTTAAGTATCAATCCAATCTAATTTTTACAGCTGACTTAATCTATATTTTGGGGGATTTTTGAGTATGGAAAATCAAATTTATCATGGTCTTTGCACAAAGACTCAAAACAAAAAATGCATATTGTTATCACAGGTGGGCATCTAGTGATTATTGGTATTCTCTTTGCAACTTCCCAGGGAGATTTGTCCAAGTGTGTAAATAATATCTTAGTGCTTGGTTTAAATGTTTGGCGTTTGGGTTGGACACCATGCTGCTGATACTCACCATCATACTCTGGGAAGTAGTCAACCAGATGAGAGTACATGATCTTCTCCTCCAACAGGTCCTTCTTGTTGAGGAACAGAATGACTGAGGAGTTTTGGAACCAGGGGTACGTGATTATTGTCCTAAACAGAGCTTTACTCTCCTCCATCCGGTTCTACAGAAAGAGTGTGTGTGTGTGTGTGTGTGTGTGTGTGTGTGTGTGTGTGTGTGTGTGTGTGTGTGTGTGTGTG
>NW_019474580.1:0-1643 GCF_002814215.2 Seriola lalandi dorsalis | reverse complement strand
TGGTAAAGGTGTGGAATGAAAAGCGGCACAAAGGGGAAAAAGAGTTAAGGTAAAAAGCAAATTTACTCTGTATTGGTTCAGAAAAAGAAAAACTAGACAGGATCATGAGCAGGCAGACAAACAGGTAAAACAAGACTGAATGCTATGTCTATGGAGCACACAATCTGGCAAAGGGGAAGACTGGTGGACCTGTATACTGTATAGGCTATACTAGAAGTCTGTTTAGAGGAATGAAGGGCAGATGAGCAGGCAGCTGATGAGCAGGTGACAGAGTAATTTTAGGAAAACCCGGGGACAACTGTTGAGCTGCGAGGAACAAACTAAAACAGAGCTGACAGGCCTCAATTTTAAAACAAACCTTGCAATTCTGGCACTAGTGAAAGAGGGCCTTTTTATACCTGAGTGTAAACTAGAAGGCACCACATTCTCCAATAGAGCTGTAGTGAGAGGAGATATAAGTTCCAATCATTTTTCCTATACACAATGTCTCTCAGTTGGAGCACTTCCAAAGCTTAGATCAGCCAGAAACTCGCCCATAAAATATCAACAACTCATTAAAAAATACGGCTCTTATCAAGCTTGTGTACATAAAGAAAAATGGGGGGAGAAGTTAACTGCAACTCTCAAGGTGCATTTTGACAAGAAACATCCAATTACTGAGCTAACATCTAGCACAAACAACAGGTGCTGTTGAGAAAACTGATTTTATACTGTGCAGTTTACATCAGTTCACTTTTCATTGTTGGATTTGGTTACATTGAGCAACGGCACCGCATTTTCTAAACTGCTTTTTAGGCTGGAGGCCTTCGTTGTGTGTCGTGCCCCTATCTCTTCACACATTGCTCTCTATTGCTCTCTCTTCTCCTCAGACACTGAGTATGGCTCTGTGCACAAAGTTACAAAGCAATGGGGAAATCCCAAACTTGACGTACCGTGCCTGGCTGCAGTTGCCAAGCTTTGAACAATTGCTGTTCAGGGACGGCTTTAGCAAACCATCTACTGGCTGCCACCAGTGGCACCAGAGTCTTCATCTAGCCAATCAGATATAAGTGGTAGTTGACCCTGCTCAGGTCTTCAGACAATGAACACACTTAATTTCCCTGACTCTACAAATAACTTCAAAATATAAATTTCTATCTAACTGTTGAATAAACCATAATTTGTGTAACTTTACTAGTTATAGTATTGTCAATATGGTGAGAGGATAAGGGATTTTATTGTGTTTGTATTTTGGCCTTTATTTGACATTTCACTAAACTAAATTGTCAAGACTAAAAAGAATAAGTTTGCAATGTGCAATCTTTATTCACAGATCACACTTATTTTTACTTGTTTTCTTTTAATATATTAATGGTAAATGAATCTTAAGACATAATTATGTGCATAGAGCTCTGATTCTTAAAATCAGTCAACAGTAGTTGACAGTAGTTTAAGTCTGCATTTTATTAAACTAACAGTTTTCCAGTACAAATATTGATATTTTGAGAACTTCAATCCAATTCCGAAAAGTAACAAACAAAGTTACCACAGGTATAAGAGCCAACAAGTGAGCTCCTGTGATGCTCACTCAGCTAGGCATCACAGGAGCAGAAAAGAAGAGGGCTATAAAATCCGCCAGCGAAGCCGCAGAGAAAGCCACTAGG
>NW_019474579.1:0-1734 GCF_002814215.2 Seriola lalandi dorsalis | reverse complement strand
GTATACTTAGACAATAATAATAATAATAATAATAATAATAATAATAATAATAATAATAATAATAATAATAAAAATAACATTATGTAGCAACTTTTAAAAACATGCTTTGACAAATAAATCAAAAGGAGGACAAACCATTTGCTTCAATATAAATGAGGACAATTAGAGGGAGCAACTGTATAGAAACACACACACACACACATTTGGAGACTCTAAAAATATAAAAAGATAAAAAGACGACGTCAAATAAAAGCAAATCTATAAATAAGTAATACGTTTCAAGAAGGGATTTAACAGAAGTTACTGCTACCAGTATTATTGCTTGTAACACAGGGGTTAATAGAAGCACAAACTGTTCACGTAAACAGGGAACATACTGTCCCATAAAGCCAAGTGAGGAACACCAAATACAGGGTCTAGTATTGAGAAAATACACAGTAAGAGTAATCTTTTAATAATTTAATCTATGTTCTTAACAGGGTTTCATCCGGTCTCAAAAGAAAAGCACTCGGAAGGTGTTAAAAAATCTAAAACTGAATTTACAAAAGGTCTTAAATATTTTTTGCCATAGATGGTAACATCAGTTGTTCGGAGATAGTTGCAAGGAAACTCATTTACTTGACAGCTATTGTTACTCGTTACTTATCTGCATTAAGATTTTACACACAACTGATGTGAATGCAGCAAATGCTGTGCTCAAATGATAAAATACCACTGATTCATTTCGTATGATTTTACTTTACATATTTCAGGTACATGTTTTTGCTAAGATTAAAAAAAAAGAATTGAACAAAGGGGTTTTCTCCTGTGGTTTTGCTTCTTCTCTCTAATTACGCTGCACTGAACCTGACATTGTCTCAGTGTGTACATGTGTTCATTATGTATCAAGAATGACACAGTACAGATTAATTAGCAAGAATCCTGCAGAGCTAATTTGACTTGACTGCTGCGAACAATCGACTAGTGTGTGTTTGAAGTTGTGACGCAAACCACAGTTAATAAGGGCAAATTACTGTGAGTGAATTGTTGTGTTTGTCTGTGGCCAAAGTAATCAGTAACTTCTTTAATACTACTCTAATATTTATGTTGTCCTCTTTTTGTAGTATGGCTTACTGCCTAAAAGCTTATAGAGGTGTAGTGATTAGTATAATTATTAGAGATAGTGGTGATTATGATATTCATTTCATTTCATTTTAGTCCCACAAAAAATAGTTGGGCATTGATGTGCAGTGTACCTGTTGCAGAAGGTATGACTTGAAGAAAATAGTTGTAAGCTTTTAAAGGTCCCATATCGTATAACATGAGATGTCCATTTGTTGTTTGATCATAAAGCAGGTCTCGGTTCTATATCAATACTGTGAAAGTATCAAAGCGCTCAGTCCACAGAGAAATTGACACATAAAACGAGCCGTTGGGACTTCCTGTAACATTGTGATGTCACAACAAACCATTCGCCATCCTCAGCCATCCCCCCAAGCCCTGCCCACCTGGAGTGTTTACCTGAAATCTGTGTTTATCTATATTTTTATTCAATCACTCCTAAAACAATCAGCCAATCAGAAGAGAAGTTTAGAACCTTCTCTCTTCTGATTGGCTCACCGGCTCAGTTGTTAGTAGAGCTCCAGAGAGAAGCCTGAGGGAGGAGATGTAAAACCACACTGAGATAATTTTTCGTACTTAAAACCATAAATATATCTTCTTATGGATCTTTGTCATGTCTTTGACAGCGCCTCT
>NW_019474578.1:0-1644 GCF_002814215.2 Seriola lalandi dorsalis | reverse complement strand
AATTAGTAAGCATGTGTCCTCCAGTGTGTGACGACGCTGCCCCCCCCAGTCCAAGATGAGTTCAGTGACAACAGTATATCACCAATTCAAATCTGAGTACTCTGCATGCATGAAGAAATGTGACTGCAACTGCCTCTGCTGCTCCCAGTCGATTCTTTGGAGGCTGTAGAGCCAAGAGATCATGTCAGTTGTTACTGTGACCAACAGTTGACTTTTCTGCAGCTCCTTATACTGTATTGTCTTTTTTTTTTCTTAAGGACAGTTGCACTGGAGTTGAGCCGATCTGTTTGACCAAGAATGCAAAAATTTGAGGCAGACATGCTTTGACTTAGAGTGATTAACAGTTCAACAAAGCAACAACCACAACTCACACTGGGAATGTGGCAAAGGTGGTAGTCATGCCATTTGAGCCTACGTGAGACTTAGTTATTATATGTGGACATGGTAGACAAAAGCTGCCAAGGCCAGGTGCTGACAGCTCGTGTGAAAGGGCATCGCTGCCTGTGTTACACAAATAACTTTGGTAAAGGTGCAATAATTATCGATTCTTACTGTGTGATATAATTTCCGAAGGTTAATTTGACATTCATGTCATGATCAAATTCACAGGTCAGCTGTAAAAAATGGCTTGATGAGTAGATTAGGAGGTGGAGTGTTTACCAGCAGGAAGTCAGAGGAGTGAGGACCGCTGACTCATTGTAAGGCGGTGATGCAATGTGTCTCTGGAGGATTTGGCTTGCTGTTTCATGTGGGTAAACATAACATTAGTTTATGCATTAGAAGCAGTCAGCTCTCAGTGGAGCCTTAATGGCTTACCTTGCACTTTCACTGTCTGCTATCAACCTGTGTGCAACATTATTGCACACAATATGTCATATCCTTTACCTGTCTGTTTGCTTGGCATATGACATCCCATGTGAAATAAATATTAATCATATTGCAGCTTATGTTGTATTTGATGTCACATTTGATGTAAATAACAAGTGTTTTTCTCTTGACTTTTCTTAGACATGTTGGGTTCAATACAAAGGCTTACGAAGTTTTACAAATTGCTATCAACCACATTTGCTGCTTTTGAGCACTAGCTTTCCAAAGGAACTAATTTCTGGCATTATGACCAAATCATAGTGTAGAGCAAAATTTGGAGCATGCTGAGCAAACAGCTTGACCTGGACCTGTCCTGCAGGAGGCCGCAATCTGTCAACGACCCCTATAGTTCATGGTGGTTTGCTCAGCTTTTGGAGTGTACCACTCATCCACTGTCTTTGCAGCCCTTGGTTAGCTGGTCCCAGACGCTGTACACTTTGGATAAGCCCCCTGCTAGGGCCTTAATACAGTATGCTCCAACAGAAGTGCTTATCAGATGGTCAAACAGCATCTGAAAGCCCCTTCTTCCCACACCTTTCCAATGGGGGACACTGTGTGTGACTTTCAGAAACTAACAAAGCAACATTATCTCCCACTTCAGACATTGGTCAGAGCTATACAGGAGTTTAAGTTCTCTCTGTAAAAACAAGTGCAACATTATGGATGCCGTTTAGGAAAGACTGGTCTGAAAGTGTTCTCTGTTATGCCCATATTTAAACCATTAACACATCACACCCCATTCTCAACAGCCTTTTTCAGCCTGCCTTCAATTGTGGC
>NW_019474577.1:0-1645 GCF_002814215.2 Seriola lalandi dorsalis | reverse complement strand
GCTTTTGAGGAGTTTTAGGGTGAACTGATTAGATATTGTCGGTCAAAGGTCACTGTGACCACACAAAACACGCTTTTGGCCGCGCTTCGAGAATTCACGTGCTAATGAAACCTGGACTGATTGGTTTAGCCAAACAACAGCGAGTAATTAGGTTATCTCACCACACAGATGCTATGTGCCATTTAACCAATGACGAGTAAACAGATTATGATATTTAAAATTGATCAAACCCTTTAAGATTCCATCAAGATATGTGGTGAATTTGATTATACTTTTACTAGAGAAAAATACTCTCATTCAATAATGACCTGAGTGAGATAAGCACAAAAAATATTTGCCATATGTTGAATGTTCTGGTTCGTCAGCTGGATCAGTCATATTGATATGTTTCACATTTTACTTTATGGAGAACAGACTGATCGCCTCGTCCACTGCCATACTGTGAAAACATTAAGTTCTGTTAACACTGAAATATGCTGGATTCAAATTTCATCACTGCAAAAAGTTCAAGTGGTTTTTCACAACATTTTTTGATTCATCCCAAAACTACATTCGTATTCATTTGTATCAGTAAATATAAATTTAAAAGAACTTCAATACCTCCTGGATGCTTGGTTTTTTAAATAAGACGACATAATCATTTAATGAACAGCTGATGAACAAATGGTATCTGTATAACATTTACTGTCAACATATTAGATTTTTTTCCTCCTACAATATCTCTGCTGTAAAAAACAAAAACAAACTCAAAGACAAAACAAACCTTCATTGTGTAACTAATCCATTATATGCAGGTCAGTATGCTATGCTAAGCTAGCAATGTTTCTAGATATGACTATAACTTAAATGAATGATCAGTTAAGCACATAATCACACTCATAAATGTAAGTTACTCTCAATGTGAAAAACCAGATAATTGAAAAGAATCATATCTAATCATAAAATGAGCCGATTTTCTTTAACTGATAAGTTTTTTACAGTGTACTCATATCCTATGATTTCACTTGTTGCATACATTGTGTGCAGTGTATTTGTACACACACTGGATACTGCTGTATATATATTTTTTATAGCAGTCTTTGCTGTCATAAAATCCAAGTCAGCGGGACACAGTTACATTTGGTGGTAAATCTGCTGGATTGTTTTATGGCACAAAGACAGATTGCTTCACAGCTCAAAACAGGAAGCAGATATTGTTCTCTCCGTGTACACAGAGGGTGAGCATCAAATACAAGAAAGTCAAGTCAGTGTTTGTTTGTGTCCTTGTGGCGAATGATCCTTCCAAGTTATATTAGAGAAAATTGAACATAGAGAAGCATCCTTACAGTTTTAGATGGGCTGCGTGCTTGATATCGCATGTGTGACCAATTAAAACACACAGCTGTTCGTTCCCCCATCTGTTTGAGGCAGCTCTGTATTATAGACTGTTGCGTTGTTTGGATGTGATGTGTCATTCTCACAATGAATCATCGGGCTTCTCGTTTGTTCTCATCAGCCAAGTTGCTGTCTGATTTATCTTCATCCATCTTCTGCTCTTTTTGTTTTGGAGTCTTAACTTGAACAATTATACAACAGAACAAATGTTTAGAGAGACAAGTTTTAGTAGAAATCTGGTCTTATAGCAAGATTGTGTAACTTTTCAAAG
>NW_019474576.1:0-1645 GCF_002814215.2 Seriola lalandi dorsalis | reverse complement strand
TTTTTTTTTTTAAACATTTCTTCAGACAATGTTTGACAGCATTACATATAGATTTCATATCTGGTTGGTCTAGCGCTGCACTTCAGCCACACTATATCATAAATATATTAAACCCAATTACCAACTTTGTAACTGCACAGTTTGCCCGTTTAATGTATTTTGGATACGCTGAAGCACTACAGTTTTGACTAGAATGTGTTCAGCATGAGTTTTTAAAGACAGATCCACCAAAGAGTCAAGAAGGAAAGCTAACTACTGAAAATGCAACACCAGAGTCACTGACAAGTTTAAATATTTGTTTGTTTGTTTTTTTGCAAACTGAGGTTGAAAAGTGATAACAAATCTAAACTTTTCTGACAATATCCAACAATAAGACATCAAACCTGCACTCAAGTTACTTCGTTAGCTTCTGAGTTAGTTGATTTATGTTGGTAATTGTTAAAAGCTCCAAAGAATGCTGATATTCTCAAAACAATATAATTTTTTCTTTATGTGTATTATATATCGGTTTTCACTCTCACTTGCTCTTTAAACTCTCAATCACATCCTGTGTTAATGTTTCTCCTCAGACTGCCTTGGCTCTACTATTTTTGCACCAGTTAAAGCTGACATATTTGGGAACATCACAGTAAGTACTGTTAATGTGACTTGAGTTAAATGTGTCTCTCTACTCTTGTATTGCTCATTAATTTTCAAATACTTTAAAATACATTGTTTTAACTACTAGAAAATCAAGGCAGTTTATGATACAAACCCAGGACGGTTCAAGACACTCCAGCAGATTCTGGAGGCAGAGAAGGAAATGCACGGAGCAGAATGGCCCAAAGTTGGAGCGACGTTGGCTCTCATGTGGCTCAAAAGGTTTGAGAAACTTTACATCTGCGTGTTTTTTTCATTGTTGGCAAGTTCTGTATCCATAACCACCACGCATGCCTTCTTTTTCAACAGGGGTCTTCGGTTTATCCAGGTCTTTCTTCAGAGCCTGGTGGACGGTGAGAAGGATGACAACAATCCAAACCTCATTCGAGTCAATGTCACCAAAGCCTATGAAATAGCCCTGAAGAAGTACCATGGCTGGTTGGTGCAGCAGCTTTTCAAGGTGAGTCGCCTAATATTTGTATTCGTATCTTAGAGAGCAGACATGGCTTGGTCTGTGTAATTTGTTGAAAAATGCAAATGTTGCATCTTTGTTTGCTTTTAGGCAACTCTTTTCGCTGCTCCATATAAGTCCGATTTCCTGAAGGCCCTCTCCAAGGGTCGGGACATCAAGGAAGAGGAGTGCTTGGAAAAAATCAGGAAATTCCTCATCAACTTCTCTGCCACGGTTGATGCCATTTATGAGCTGTACAATAAGATGAATGCTGACCTTGACTACACAGTGTGACTGCCGGACGCTCCTCTTTCCTCCTGTGATCTACTCAGTTTACGAAGTCATCTGCATTATGCAATCTACACTTGTGCAGTCCACATCTCGACTTGGCTCCCTTCAGGTCTTCTGACAGCTCACTCTGAGAGTGTATTTATTATACTCATCAAATATTTGTGCACTTTTACTCATCTGTTTGCCTGCTCTGGCTTTTCTCTGTATGCCTTTTAGTCACTGTTTTTGATTTTTTTGATTTAAACACTGTATTTTCTTTGTTCT
>NW_019474575.1:0-1645 GCF_002814215.2 Seriola lalandi dorsalis | reverse complement strand
TCTGTCATGTGCCATTGCTATCAGTAATTACTTGGCGTGGCTGCCAAAGAGATATAGAATAAACTGTGAATCGATCAGAGCTGAAATAGTTCCGCTGGTGGTGGTCACATCAGTAGAGTGATGGACATTTGTGATTGTTATTGTGTTATATTGTCAGTCTGCTTTTGTAGATCATTTGTATGCTGGTAGTTGAAGATGAGCTGCTGCTACAGTCAACCCTGTAATTTTTTATCAGTGAATTGACTTTCCAGAAACTGTGTTTTTGTCCTCAGAACTTTCCACTAGCAGCTGTCACTGCACAGAGATGCTGCAGAGTAAAACAAAGGGGATACAGAGAGAGCACACACTACACCACTGTGGATCAGTCTGGATCCTTCTGCCAGCTTTACAGCTCTGTACCCAAACAGTCATTTCAAACCAGCAAATCCAATTTTAACACAGCATCAACACACATGCTGCAACTGCACTCAGATGGGCTTTCAGCTCGGCAGGGAGGCAGCCGACCAAACTCTGCCTTTTGGGGATACAGTTCATGTCTCTGTACATTTCCTCAAAGCTGGCCAGAAATAGCTCAGCGATATAACAGACCCACCAGGAGGCTGATCAGTGCTCTCTCCTGGACACGGAAGAGACTTCCGAGGCCAGAAGCCTCTCAGTGCCCTTGTGTCTGATTGGCAGAGACACTCCCAGTGTCCATTAATGAAATGGATATGCCAGAGGTAACGGATGTCTCTGCGTTCATGCTCTGGTGGCTGCACAACGCCATTGGCTGGTTTGATCACCGCTTTGTATAGTTGACTGACAGCTTGTTGATTATTCTATCAGGGAGGGATTACAGAGTTTCAGTAATAAATGTACAGACCAGCTAGTGTCTGAAGCAGAGGAGCAAGGAGCAGCTTCACAAGCTGTAAATATGGAACCATTCTTCAGGAGACAAATTGGTTTTATATTTCTCTCTCTACCATTACCTTTTGAAGGATAACGTCCTCTTATTTAAATCAGGTCAGCATTACTTAGACTGAACAGAAGTTAAACCAACGTGTTTGGGAGCACGAGTGCTAACGCTGTCTTCCAGCCTTGTGCTCCACTTTCTGTTGATGTCATTAGTTCCCTTTTCCATTTCACTTGCAGCAGTAACACCCCAGTTCTCCTGAAGGCTGAGAACTTACTGGAGTTCAATGGTGACACACTGAATTGGCAGCTAAATTTACAGAGGTGTATTAATGAGAAAAACTTGGAACTGGTCCCTTTAAGCATGTAGCTGACCTAGTGTTCGCTGTTTTTACATAACCTGCTCGCAGGAAGACAAACATGGTGATTAGAGCTGCATGAAAAGGTACTTAAATTTAAAGCTGTAACATGTATTAACACAACACAAGTGATTAGTAACATGATTATAATATAATAGGCTCAGCTCATCTCACTTCTGCAGTTTCTCTCTGCTTTGTCTAAGCGGGAGCCCAGGCAGAGATTGTTTTTACTGCTACTAGAGGTTACATAGACTAAATCTGCTCTGCATGTTTTCACAATAAAAGCACATCAGATAGCTCCTTCAAACTATCTGCTGACACAGGCATACCTCATTAATGCTTGTTTACAGCTTTTACACCTCATTTCCTCGTTATAAGTGCACAGATCCCGCTCT
>NW_019474574.1:0-1645 GCF_002814215.2 Seriola lalandi dorsalis | reverse complement strand
TCTCTCTCTCTCTCTCTCTCTCTCTCTCTCTCTCTCTCTCTCTCTCTCTCACTCACACACACACACACACACTTGCACATGACAACTCACATGCAAACACATGGAGTCACTGTCTCACTCACTTGATCAATGGCACACATCCACACAAACACACTCAAACATGTGCACACACAATCGTCGCACGCGCACTCACATACACACTCATGTGGTGTGTAACTGTCAGGGTCAGTCAGAGGGCAGACGCTGTGCTGATGTATTGAGAGAGCTCGTCTGGGAATGTCCTCAGTGTGGAAACACATTCCCCGTATGCACGCACGCACACACACACTCACCACAGATCTAACCAGCTAGAAGGGGAAAGGAGCGAAAAAAAAAACACTGATGAGGCCCAGATGATCACCCCTCCTCTTCTCGGTCTTTTTCTCTTTCTTCGCCCACTCTTCACCCTCATTCCTTCCTCTCTTTCCTTCTCTCTGTTCATTGTCTCTCATTTTTCATGTGTCCTATCTAGCTACAGGTAGAGTGCCCCCTAGAGGTTAGTTAAGTTGGTGGTTTAGTCACATTATCATCAAGCACTGGCTGCAACTATGACTACTTTCATAGACCCATATCCTTCTTTCCGTACTGTCCTCCTTTAGAAAAATTGAGTGTTTAATTTGCAGTTTACCCAATTTAGTAGGCTATCATAAAAATGTTGAATCATTTTGTGTAAACATTATATCAAATAGTGCCAAACAAATTAAGGTTAAAGAGAGTAATAAATATAAGCTTTTTTTTAAGTACAAAAGCTTACACTGATTATTCTCAAAATCGAAAATACTGATTTGCAGTGGCTGTATACATGATAATGATCACTACCTTGTCATAGCTTACATTTTTATTTCAAGTCACAGGGTATATAATAGGAAATTAAATGATTTTTTTTGCATATTGTTCCTGTGATAATATTTATTAATAATAATGATAATAGAAGAAGAAGATGATGAAGAAAAAAAATGTAGCCTACTGTTAATGATTTGTAGCCTGTTATCGGAAACCAGGTTTTCAATTGAAGCACTGGTATAAGATTTGGGTGAAATGAAGGAATGAAGACAAACAATGACAAAGTAGATGAAAAAAAAAAAATTTCTCCTCCTGTTTTTTAAGATTTTTTTATTCTTTCTTTTGAGACATTGTCCTGACCTTGCAGCATGTCAGATGCTATTTTTTTCTCTGTATATCTGTTTTGACCCTTCTCCCTCCCCTTCTTTTCTCACTCTTCCATGAAACACACTGTTCAAATTGTGCCATTTGCTTTGTGTTGGCATCGAACAAAAGTCAAGTATATACAAAAAATAAAAATCAGCGGTGAAGGACTTTCAAACCCACTACACACACCACATTTACACCCATGTACACACAATCTATCCTTCCTCTTTCCTTCTATATGAAGGTGGGGGTGAATTAAAATACAAAGATGGACGCCGCAGCACCAGCAGTGAAAACTGCAATTTCTGCAGTCCGGGCTCTCTTGGCTGACAGGAGATATTTCATCCCCGTTGTCACCGACATATTAATAAAACATCAGGAGCAGAGTGCAGCCCCAGTCTCTCCCTATTTCACACACACACACACACACACACACACACACACACACACACACACA
>NW_019474573.1:0-1645 GCF_002814215.2 Seriola lalandi dorsalis | reverse complement strand
AAAAAAAAAAAAAAAAACATAAAAGAAAAAAAAGAGCAAAGTATCAATTATCGTGTATATATTTACTTGACAAATGTAAAGGGTTTCTTCCTTTTCATGTGTGAATCCTGTGAAAGCAAAGCCTTTTTTTGATTTACAGTCAACATATTGTTCATTTCTTGTGTGAATGGATGTTGGACTGAACTGTGTGACCTTCCCTGTTTATGTGAACTGTGTGTGTGTGTGTGTGTGTGTGTGTGTGTGGGGGGTATATGTTGGTTGGTTTCACTAAAACAGTACGAATGGTAACTTTATCTGTGAGTTGAAATGCTTAGAATTATAAACTAGATGAGAATACATCCATCTTTTTGTATATTAAAATAAAGACAAACACTGATTAACCATGACAACGGAATTCTTTGATCAATTTTATTATTTATTTTTTTCAGTTAACATCTGTTTTGCGATGCATACATACTCTTACATGACATCACCTCAACATAAAAACAAATTGCAACTGATAAAACCAAGAAGGGGGTTGGTATTTTGATGAAGCAGATTAAAACACAGAAAACATATAAGAAGCAACATATCATGATAAGACAAAGTTTTGTTTGTGTTCTTTATAAAATAATGTACAGTCATCCATAAATTTGGGCTGAGTGGTATGTAATCTGCCTATAACCATCAACGGTGAAATCAAGAAACATTGAGGCAAAAACAATCTTCCAGTCACAAGGTAGGTGCTGCAATTACTTTCTGGCAAGTGGAAATCTGCCTTTTATTGGTTGTGTTGCCATTTTAAAGATATTTAAACTAGTAAAAAGGACCAGTTGTCTTTACAACACAGAGCAGGTGTCACGGAGTAGGCTAATTAGGATAATTGCAAGAGATCATTTATTCATTTTTATATTGGTAAATCATGTCTATAGTTAAGTATAGTTTCAAAATAGATACTAAATACATATCAGATGTGCATCAGATATTGCCTATTAAAAAATATCATGCCTGATTATGCCCCTCTTTGAAATCAACCGCTATTTGCTATTTCCACGGATATAAAGTGTATTAACAGGTTATCAGTGTTTGATCCAGATAATTGCAGCTTTAGAGGAAGGGGGTTATAGCTTTAACAGGCTGTGTGCGGTCACGTGGACACTAATCATTTTTTTTTCACGCATCACGTTTTGGAAGGACACCTGTGCACCTGAAAGTATGAACGCCATTTACGCAGATGGGGGTTTGCAGCGGGACTTTGTGCACGTTATGTTACTGTATTTTAGCTACAAGACGATGTGCGCATGAACGATTGTGTTTATTTGTACGTTTCATTCGTACAACCAGCCGCTATCAACACTGCCGTGCTGAAGGGCGGAAGGTGCTAACATCAAAATGGAGGCCGAGTTCAACGATGGGTGAACAGGTGAGATTCCAGCGCAAGTTCTCTAGTTTCTGTTTATATTACAGTTACTTTCTTTTGTCATGGGCGAATTGTATTTCTGTCCACCGTGTTAGAAAATGTATAATTTTACTTTAAAGTAGCATTTGCTTGCTAGCTACGAATTTAGTGAAACTCACGTGATGGCGCCGACTTAACGGAGGTGTACAAACCCGTTGGCGGAAGGGCCCACATTTAGTTCTGATGGGATTTGATGAGTTAGGGTTA
>NW_019474572.1:0-1645 GCF_002814215.2 Seriola lalandi dorsalis | reverse complement strand
AAACAAAATACAAGACAAACAAAATGCAGAGAAGATTGTAGCTTTGGTAGCTTTCCTTGATTTACCCTTTACGCTGGATGTGCATCAAATCTGCAGTGTTTTCTTATGGGAAACGTGCAAATAATTTAGATTTAATTGATGGCTCCTTAATATCATCAGTGATCAGGCCTCATCCTGCTATGATGACATAATATGTTTAAAACCAACAGACTGCTCTCAATATTAAATATAAATACCATATCTTTCCATGTAATATGTTAATATGCTAAAAAGTTTTGCACTTGGCTGAGGTGTAGATGTTGGCATATTTATAAAGACAAGATACAGTAAACTGATTATTTTGAATATATAGTAATATGTCCTGCTCGTGCTTCCTCTTCATTCACAGAGCACTGATGTTTTACTGCCACCCGCTGTAACCTACCTCTGCTCCACCAGAGAGCCCCAGTAATAAGGAATTTAAAGAAAAAGAAAGAGTCCAATAAGTGCTATGTTAGCATCAATTAAAATCAGTTTTTTAAAACGATGTTATCTTGTCGGCCTCTGATGTTTGCATAGCACCAGTTAATAGAAACAGGCAATGATTAGTATAAAATTTAACCAGTGTTTGGATGGAAGCAAACTTAAAGCAGCAAGTGCAGAAACATGTGTGTTTGGAAGCGGTGTGAAGTCAGGCAGAGTGAATGAGAGCTCCACACCAAGCTAGCTGTGTAACATGGGGACTTTGCTGGCAGCTAGAGGGCATGTTTGTGTGTGGGCAAATTTGCATGACAGCACCATTGTGGAGGCCTGGCGTACAAACAAAGCCCATCTCTGTGGTTTCTGTGAGTTTGAGCTGCTGCTATCAGGCATGTTGCACTGAGGAGACTTTAGTGGAGACGCTGTGGTTTGGGAAGCAGGGAGGCGATGGGGAGGGGGCTGCTGGCGGTGGGCGCGGTTAATGTTTCTCTTTCTCCCTCTCTCTTTGTGCGTTGCAGTGGACATATGCACTGTCATCTCCCACTGAGTGCGGCACATTAATATTTGTCCACTGTGTGGGAGAGGAACTGCAATACCGCATGTGCTCATGCCTTTGTGTGTTTGTGTGTGCCATGTTGTTTATATTTAGCTATGTAAAGCATAATAATAATGAGCGTTTATGTGGGTGGTGGGTGAGATTTTTTGTCACGTTGACATGGACACTAATGACCTTAATCATCACCTAACAACATCACCATGGTTACCTCCTACTCTCTGCAGGGAGCACAGCGTGTGCAAATGTCTGGACCTATACATTAAAGTATGTGTCACTAAATGTTAGTTCTGCAGACAGCCTTTGATAACTGTTGATCCATACAGCAAAATTATATATAGACAGAATATGTAAACTATCCCCTTAAATGGTGTGGGTGACCAGTGATGCTTTATATATGCAACATTTTCCCACTTGCATTCGGAGCTACATTTACATATTTACATTTATTTGTTAAAATAGCAAATGGAATATTAATAATATAATACACTGAGGCTACGGGAGTATAAATGGGTGGGTAAATGTAATGTGGATAAATGTAAAGCACAATGTAAATTGTTGTGTGGTTTTATGCAGTTGTATCTTTGCAAGCTTTTTTCATTGTCCCTTGTTTAGAAATTGTATTTGATGGCA
>NW_019474571.1:0-1645 GCF_002814215.2 Seriola lalandi dorsalis | reverse complement strand
AGTGAGGAATAATCCTTGAACTGAGTGCTGTACAAAGGACAATTAAGATAAATAAAAGCAAGTAAAACAAATGTACAGAATAAGTAAAACACAAGAAAAGCATAGTAAATATACTGCATACAAAAACATGTAAACATACAAGAAAATAAAAAGGAGCAAATACACAATAATGAACATGACAATGGAGTAAAAGGTGACAAGCTAAAAAGGCCAGTGAATAAAAAGCTCATCTGATTTCTAAAGGAAACTGGTTCCATCATTTTGGAGCAAAGTCTCTGTCACCTTATCGTTTCACGGTGCTTTCACACCTGCTCTAGAACCCTGGTTGGGTTTTCCCTCTCAGTACGATTCGTTTGTGCAGATGAGAAAACAGTAATCAGACCAAAACAATCGCACCAAGACCCTTTAGAGGAAGTGGAAGTGGCTCCGACCCCACCAGCAGGGGAACTCACAAGTTTGAGCTTGACGGTTCCTGTAACATCCTTCCCTGTGTTTACTTCCCTGCGCCAGACAATCTGACCAATAAGAGGAGAGAACATTCTCACCTGGTTTGTAATGATGCATTCTGGTTTTCTTGTATTTTACAAACTCATCAACTGATGTGGAGCAGAGCAAATGAACTGTAGGTGTGAAAACATCCTTAGTGGTGACTGTGGGACAAAGGGGAGAGATGTGCTTCCAGGTCTGAGTGATCCAGGAGCTGAGTGCCAGTGAATAAGGTCTGTGATCTAAGAGCCTTGATTTTTCAAGGAGCAGACAAAAAACACCCATAAATACTGCTCCAAAGAATGAGCAGAACTCATGATCAGATAAAGATAGAAACTTCAAATCACCTCCAGAACAACTCAAACAAACGTGTGCAACTTTCTGGGTTGATATTTTCCTTCTTTATTATGGTTCACACTGTTTTTATATATAAAATAAGGAAAAATTAAAGGACCGTTTTTTGTTTTTTTGTTTTATGGGCTTATATATACTGTACAGAAGTCTTTACTGAGTTATAGTAACTATTTTTAAAAACAGTAGTGATGTGTTTATCAAAGCAGAGCTTGGAATCAGGTTTTTAGCATTAGACATCACATATGGTTTGAGGTGGTCTAGCTTACTTGTTAATACATTATCCTGCTACAATGAATTGATTTCATGGTGCACAACCTAAAGCAATGCCAACTCTCAAATGTAGCTTCATGGTGAAAGTGGCAGTTGTAGTGTTGGAAGTGCGTGTGTGCGTGTGTGTGTGTGCGTGTGTGTGTACCTGTGGTGGTGACTGTGCGCTGTCCTTGTTCTGCATGAGGATGTCACACAGCGGTTGCTGTAGCCGCTGGTACACGTAGGCGAACCTAACGACTTCCTTGGTGTTGGCGGAGGCAAACGAGAGAAACGCCTGGTTCCCAAAAGAAAAGGTCTCTTCGTCCCGTGTCATCAGCAGGACACAGTATCTGAGGGAAAGGACGTTACAGGACGTAGGTGAACACACACTGCGTAACTTAAAATACCTGAATTTTTAATTTGACACTTCGGTTTCATATTTTAATTTTCTCTCGTTAACTTATCAGGTGTGAACAGATGTTTAAAAAAAAAAAAAAAGAGAAAATGTTTGGTTCTCTTACTTCCTGCGTCTGTGGAACTGTTTGACAGGACAGAG
>NW_019474570.1:0-1646 GCF_002814215.2 Seriola lalandi dorsalis | reverse complement strand
GTGCTTTGGGGGGGGGGGGGTTGCACACAAGCTCTATGAGCCTGAAAACTCCCCTCCATCTATCACCCGCTGTAATAAAGCTAAGGCTGTTGTCAAACAGTACCTGTAGGTGGAGAGGCAGTGTGGTTGCACTGCAGCTCATGTTGACACACAGCTCCTCACCACAGTCTGTGAGAGGAGATGAGAGACGCTTTGAGTCATAAGGCCTGGTTGGATATCTCTCACCAATCTCCACCACACATTTAGGGTTTTGTTACCTCTTGAGACTAATCTGCAATACCTAATTCTGTGCTTTTTTTTTTTTTAATCCTGGAAGAGGTTGAAACTATGAGCCACTGGGTTCTTCCTCAATTTCGTTTCTGTTGTCTGAGCAAAGATATGAGGCTGCATCCTTAGAGTCCAATCAAAATATACACTGTTATGACTACACAGAAGAGAGTCATACTGAATACACGTACATTGATGTTATGACTCATTAATAAAACTGAGCTTACCAACTTTGATAAGAACTGATATGAAATGAATGAATCACATCCAGGCATTCAGAAGATTCCACCCACCCTAAAGCCTCAAAACTGTTGTATTGTCAAGTGAAAAAAGTTAATTCCCTTCTTATAATATCTATTTATGTTTGGAAGTACTGGTGCATATGTATCTTAATCACAGAGCAGGCTTCATACTCATCTTGCAACTACTATATTGTGTGCTTAGTTAAGAATGAAAGCCAAGACACTGAAAATGGAGCACTGTGGCTGTGAAGCACCAAACAGCTTATGTGTCAGTATTGTTTCCTTTCCTTTGTGGGTTAAGAAGCAACTGTTGGTGCTTATGTTTTGCCCTTTCCAATATTGCACGGCAGTTGGTTGATCTTTGTGGACACCATAAACACAGTACCATGAGGAACTGGTTTGGTACCAGGGTACCCTAATTGGAAATACCTGGAAATGTTTCTTGCTGCCGCCATAGCAGCGGTTGTCCTTGACTCGCGGGGACGGGTGGCTGGTTTGGTTAAACTAAACAAGAAATGTCAGTAGCTGTCTCAAGGATCCTGATGAGAAAACGCTCTCGCAAATGCAAAGTATAGCTGAAATCCAAGTTGGAAGGGAAGCAGAGAGCCAGGCAAGGATTTCACTACATGTCAGCTCTAGTGTCTAATTACAAAGGGGATGTTGATAAGGGCGCCTCACAAATACTGGCTCAGAGGAAACCTGTTCTATGCTACTTCCAATCTGCTTCTCCAGTTTTTGGAGGATCATGATGTCTGCACCTTGCTTTGATTTCCAAAATAAACCAACGCTGGAATGTCACAGCTCGGTGTGAACAAGCATTTATAGCTATCAAATTTTATCATGTGAGCCTGCAAATGTGTTTTGTGCTGTACCTGTTGATTACACAAGGACAGGGTTGAGACAGATACTGGTGCCAATACCTGACTTTCTGTAGCTGTGCAAAATGCATTTTGATATCTTACTTTGACAAAATTAGCAAAATTATTTAAATCTGGAAATATCTCATTACTGACTCAGTAAAAATATTCAGTTGGCCGTCTTGCTCTTTTATTCTGACGAGGTTTGATAGATAGATAGATAGATAGATAGATAGATAGATAGATAGATGAATAGATGAATAGATACTTTATTTAGCCA
>NW_019474569.1:0-3450 GCF_002814215.2 Seriola lalandi dorsalis | reverse complement strand
ACACACACACACACACACACACACACACACACATACTCACATATATAGTACAGAGGGAGGAGAGGCTGTTATGGTGGGCTTCCATCCATTCCCTGCCCAGTACTGGCAAGAACAGAAGGCACCACACACTTACATACACACACACACACACATGCACCCACACAGTCATGCCCCCTAATAACCTCTCTGCTCTGTGAATCTGCTCACACACAGATTGGACTCCTGAGTCTGGTTCCTGGCTTCAGTCACTGTGCAAATTGAAGCCTTCAGGAATCCCATTGTAGCTGGCCAAAATGAATTAGACACAAAGTGTGTGTGCGCACGAGTGTGTGTGTGTGTGTGTGTGTGTGATGGTACTTCATGTGCAATATGTGGTTTGTGTGGGATGAAGGGATAGGATGCTAACTTTCTGCTGCCCCAGCGGATTTCCATACTCTCAGCATATGGAGGTTTTTGCCCCTTGTACTTCATTCCCACTGTGTGCACATTACACAGGGCTGTGAGTCCGAGCTGCTGTTAAAGCAAATACTCTTTGCTGATTGAGTGAAGAACAAAAGGGAACCTCTTCTATTGTTCAGGATCAGGTGGAAAATTCATGCTCAGTGTTTTATTATATATCAGTTTGATATAAAGCGGCTGGACATTCTGCAGAGATATGTGACACAAATGTGATGGCAGACTTTGAGATAGGATTCGACCTCATTCCGTCATGAATATCGACACAGTTTAGTCCATTGCCATGGAACTTCTCTGGAAACTCACTCTACAGCTGAACAAAGCACACAGAACAACCAAGGACGGGACACTTAACAGTAGCTATTAAATCGCCGCAGAGGAAGGGCATTACCGCCGAGTGGAGCTGCTGCTGGAGTGTCCTGGTGTCTGAGCAGGTGAAGGCGCAATGCTGTGTGCTCATTACCACATGGATTTAAATGATAATGAGATCTAACTCAAGGGTTTGACCAACTGTGCTTTTTTACAGGAAGCACAAATTGTCTGCGAAGACTCAGTGCCTTGAAGTGAAATAATTAATTTTTAACCTGAATCCATAATTTTAAATCGCCATCCAAAATATGCAGTCAACTTTGGATTTCCCTGAGAATTTGCTATTGTTCAGAAGTTGGGAAAGCAACTAAAACATTTCATCTATCATTTGAAAATAAGACTGTACATCCAAACCCATATCAATCTGAATTCTTCTAGACAGACTGGCAGCTCTTTAGGGCAGGGTAGTTCACCCCATGTTTTTTCACTGGAACAGGTAAGTTCAGGGATACCGCGCCTATAAATGTAGAAATAATTCCCCCAAATAGCTCAGTGTTTAAAAACTGAATTTTATTGGGAGGTTTACAGGCTATTTTTATGTAGCTGTGGCCAGGGAGCCAACATTTTGTCTAACGTTCGATATTTATCAAAACATGTTTAATACAACAGTCAAAGGTGATGTAGCGGAGCCGGCTAATAGCGTCTCTTGTTATATATGTTCAGTCTGGTATCTGCACTTATGTTGATGTATGTGCCCAGTTATGGAGCGACTTGATGATGACACCATTGTTGAGGATCTTTTATTGCGATGTTACAGTGTAATACTGACAAAAGAGAAATAAATCCAGGTTTTGTGGCTTTGAGAATGTCCTCCATTTTTTTTAATTAGCTTGATGGGAGCCATTACATGCACTCACTGGAGCTTGAGAACAGTAAAAGCATCTTTGGTAGCTTT
Source organism: Seriola lalandi dorsalis (assembly GCF_002814215.2). Lineage (NCBI taxonomy): Eukaryota > Metazoa > Chordata > Actinopteri > Carangiformes > Carangidae > Seriola > Seriola lalandi. The sequence goes on along the minus strand of NW_019474569.1, from coordinate 1,730 downwards.
GCTGTGAATTGCTCAAGAGCACATTGAAAAGGGATTTAAAATATGGAAAATGCATGAAAACATTAATTTCTTATTCCTAGAAAAAAAAAAAAAAAAAGCCACATCTCACTCTGAGTGAATGCCTCGCTGCTCTCCCCCTTTGCGTCTTCTCAGCACAAGCATGTCTAACCATCACTAAGACGGATCGATAGAGCTGAGCTCCGTAAGCTGCCTGCCGCCAATACAGGAAATACTGTATGCTGTAATGAGATGGGGATATTAAGCAGTTAAAGAGGATGGTTTTAGCTAAGCAGCTGTAGTATGCGATTAGCGTAATAAAAAAAAGCTTTGTTTGCATAAGTTTTACAAGAAGAGAGCCTTTGATCTCCTTAAGGGGCTGCTGGGTAGAATAAAGGCATGAGAGACTGTATCTCTTCCGTCCTGTGAAAAGTGTTCCCTGTGAGCTCAGGGTTCGTGAGATTTCTGCTGATGTGACATTGTAGCCGGCAAGCTATTGAGCTCCATTGTTTCCACATTGTTTGATTGATTCTTCTTTCTTTCAAAATAGGCAACTTACATAAAATCACAGGATTGCTTTGTATGAAGAAATCAGTCTGTAGCATCCATTGTTTTCTCAGTTTGTCTCTCAGAGGACACTGGTTTTAACTTTTCAGTGATTTTTTTATTGATGTTCTGTCTTCTTCTCATTGTTAAGTAGCCCACAAGCGCATAGAAACTTTTAGGGGAGTGTTTGGTTGACATTCTGTATTGAACTGCTATAAATGATTCTGTTGGATCCCCATATGAAACCATAAAATCCACTGTTTTCGCTACGGGAAGAAATTCTTTTGAAGCCAGATCTCAATCAATTGAACATCACATCAGTGCATCAGCAACAGTCTTTGAACGCATCATCCTCACCTTGCTTGTCTTTTTTGAGGAGGATGAAAGTGTATGAAAAAAATACATTTTGGATAATTTAGCAGTGTTCCCCATGTACCCATATATTTGCCAAAGGGCATGTTTTAACATCAAAGGGCCAGCTGTCAGCCTTGAAGGGTTTATAGTGATGGCAGATGACTGTGAATTGAGTGACTTCCAAGACCTGATCAAAGATCAGCTCTAACATTTGGAGACAGTTTGGCACTTTTCTGACTATCCAAGGTCTATAAAGGCCATGCAATCTGCTTGTTAGAGCATCAAATTGTTTTTTAACAATGAAAACCCATATATTTTTTTCCTAGGATGAAAACAAGCATTGAAATAAGCATCTGCAAAACCTGTAAAGTCTCCAGTTTTTCATATACGCTTCTAATAAAAGCCACGTTTTGGGTGAAAATTGTGTCCCTTCAAACCATTCCAACCCCTGAAGGTGTTTGCATTGTGACAGCATTGATACCATCTTGGCCGCTGTAGAGGTCAGTGTAGCCATTGTCCATGTGGTGCCAGGTGCTTCCTGTTGCTCTTGCAGAATAACAGGCTGTGGTACCATGCCAAGCTATGCCATGCTGTTGCCTCTGACCTGGTAAACTCCCCTGGGCTCCCAGTCCTTTCTGCCTGATCATCCATGGTGGATCAGTCTTTGGGTAATTAACAGCAGCTTTGGAGAGCTTTTTGGAGAGGCTGATTCATTTAGGTCTCACAGGGGTTTTATATGAATTTGGCTTTCAAAGGGTTAGCGGTGAAAAAAAAAGAAAAAAAGATAGCCTTTCATGGAGCTAAATGTCTGCATCATTTGTCATAAGCTGTGT
>NW_019474568.1:0-1646 GCF_002814215.2 Seriola lalandi dorsalis | reverse complement strand
ACAAACATAAAGCTGTGAAAAATGAAGTCAATAAGACCTGAGAAAAAGGATGCTATGAGACAATTTTTGTTGAATATTTAAATTTAAGCTATGATGTCCAATGTTATTGATACATATCTTAATAGAAGGACTAACTCAAGATGAGAATCTGAGTTATTATTTGTTTGTTAGTTTTATCTTAGCACATATACAGAATATGGGAAGTGGCATTGATATTAAACAATGAAAACCAAGAATTTCCAGAAAAGAAATATCAAAGATATCTGATGTCATTTAGATGTAGTGACACCATTACATGGTTTGTCCACCAGAGAGCACTGGCACATTTACTTTTCAAAAGCCACGCTCTTTAAGTCATAATACCTAAATTTAAGGGATTATACCACCAATATATAATTGTCATTTTTTTAAAGCTCAAATAATGATCAGTTTCAGCCTCGAAAATCCAGTACTGGTCATCTTATAATTTATCCTCAAAGTGGGACTGCTGTGCACAGTTACTCTATATGAGGATAAACAAAACACCTTCTTATTCTTATTCTAAAACTGTGAAATTACTCCCTCAATTACACTATTACCAAGTGTTATTATTGATGCTCACTGGGTTTAAAACCTGTAAGTGGTTTATTCACTGTTAAATGAAGTGAATGTTATCCCTTACCCTGTTTACTTTTTACAACAGGGCATGCACTTCTGCCCAATACCTCACTCCTGGGGTACTTTGTCAGTTGATATTGAGTAGATATTTTGTCCTCACATTAATTCCTATGTTCTCTTTTACATTGAGCTTTGTTCCCTCCATCACTCCCGTTTAAGCTCATTTAAGCTTGATGGACATCGAATCCTCTTGAGGAGGGGTGTTTGGTTTCTTTGGCACTCTTTGTTTGAATGTGAATGAATACAAAAGATCTAAGAGAGCTCTATACATTCACTTTATAAAAACACATCATTCACCCTGCCCCCACCTCTCCATCTCCCTACCAATTGTCAAAGGGGATTTAAATACTGCTTCACAGGGGGTTGAGGTTAGGGTGAGAAAATATGTGACTGAGGCATTATTAACTTAGGGAAACTTAGAGTAGGTTAACTATTGTAACTGTGACAAGCACCCACACATTACAACACATTATATTAATGTGTTAAATGTTTCACATTGCATAGGCTTGATTATATAGCAGTAATATATTAATAATAGATGTTAACACTGGTGAATGATACGAGGCGTATGTAAGTTAAACAACTATAATCTACCGGTTGCCAGTGTTGTGGGCATTAAAAAATATTCATTCAGTCAGGTGTGAGACACATCAGTACAGTGCGGTGTCAATAAACATCATCATTTGTGAAATAGATTTACACATCACATTAACCTTATCTATGGGCCTTTACAGCTAAGCAGTACATTTTTATAACTGTACAAACCTAAACACTCCACTCTGTAGGCCTGCTCGGCATTTCATATTTGACGACATTTCATTTGTAACTTTTTTTAATCAGTATTCCTAATTTTGTCGAATATGAAAATAGTGAAAACTGGTCGAGATTTATGTTTTGAAATGTGTGTTTAAGGCAACAAGCTAAAGTTCTGGGTGAGTGTGTAGAATACCTTTTGATTTCTACAGATTTTACGTTAAACAGGCCACTAA
>NW_019474567.1:0-1989 GCF_002814215.2 Seriola lalandi dorsalis | reverse complement strand
CTTAATGAAGATTCACAACATTTTCCCCTCCCAGCTAATACCTTATCAAAGGAGAAATCTCGTTCCAGAAAATCAATTTTCTTTCATATTATTAAGTCTTCCTCTACTGCACTTGCATGCGTGATTCCTGTGGTTTTAGCGCTGCGAAGCAACAGTGAGGGACTTAACCCTGAGAGCCCTGCGCACTCCATCCACACACAGGCTGATCTGATATCTCTCACGGCTTAAGCAGATATGAGGGCAAAGGTAAGAGCAGAGAAGTGAATCAGACAGAAGAGAAGAGAAGAGAAGAGAAGAGAAGAGAAGAGAAGAGAAGAGAAGAGAAGAGAAGAGAAGAGAAGAGAAGAGAAGAGAAGAGAAGAGAAGAGAAGAGAAGAGAAGAGAAGAGAAGAGAAGAGAAGAGAAGAGAAGAGAAGAGAACTTTAACTACATATTCTTTATACTTTTCCCACTTTCACTAGTTAAAGTTTTCATGATTTTGTTTGTGTTTTGTGATAATGTTACAATAATTCCAGGCCTTTAGTAGTTCTCTATGATGGTTTGTCTAATACAGTGGGGAATAGCAAATATGAGAAATGTGCAAAATATGACCTGACACAGAGTTGATAGGCTGAAATTGAATCCACTGCTGTACCTGTGAGCACCACAACAATGCTTATTCAATTCATATTTTCTTTTTATTCAGGTGATATATTGATAGCACAGTAATAGACAGCTGAACCTAACAGAAAAGTGAATGAGTGATATCTTATGAGCCAGACATATAACCCGCAACAAGTTTAGTGGTGAGGTCTTTAGCCGGCTGAGCCACCACAACTTTCCCTCAGTACACTTTGCTGTGGAGTGGTTCAGGCTGGAGAAGCCATTCCTCTTTTAATAAGAGCAGAAGATGCAAAAATCAATATACCAAGGTCAAGGTAATGTTACTAATCCCAGCAGGAGAAATTTGGGTGTCAATATATGTCAAGGAGCACTTGCAGTTATTTAAGTAGCATAACATATGATGATTTTTCCCTGACTGATGGTGCATTGTTCCTTTAAGCCTCCCACAGATGTGATTAGGAAGTTGTGACAAATTACATGGTTCTTCTCAGGAATATTACTACAAGACTACTAGGAAGTTGTTAAGAATTTACCAACCTGTAAAATAAAGCATATTAGGATAATTGAGCCCATCCAGGGGCGTAGTCCAGCGTATTTACCAAACAAATATAGACTAAGATATACAGTAGATATTGCATACATAACATTCTGTTGGTAAGTGATGAAATTAATTTGTATTTCAATGTGTTGCCAAAATATATTTCATAATTACCCTTATTAAATGCACAACATACTGTAAACCTGTCACTCTATAGAATATATACTTTAAGGATTAGGTCCAAGTGTACATTGGCAGAGCAGCATTACTTTCTCATCATCACAGTCTTAAATTCATTCAATATAAATTAATCCAAAGCATTTACCCTGAAGAAATGTTGCCAACTTGAAACGACCTGAAGTCTCCTCTGCTCTTTCAAGCCTCTTAAAAGCAATTGGTATATAAGGAATGTGTGCATTAGAGCATCCAAGAGTTAGACAGACTCTGCCTGCCACATGTTCTGTGTTTAAATCATGGCTCATATCATGTCTTAACCCTTTGTAATAATACAGTTTTCCTTTGTGTTTTGCTGCCAAAATGTCAGTTCGAACCCTATTTAACCAAAAGCATTTGACATTTGGGACTTTTTTCTTTTTTTAACAATAAACTATGAATGATATACAATCTGTACACATATTTAAAGAATATATAAATGTGTGTCAATGTAAAGTTTTATTGGCTACTCAAGCAGATACATCTCCACTATTATCTCCCCATTTGATATACATTTGATAATACATTTGAAGCACCCATTACGTCATACTTCTCTTTCTTTCACTTTGAAGTGTATGATTAAGGTTTCAATGAGCAGATTGCATTTGCAGACAATAGAGACTTACTCTAGTTAA
>NW_019474566.1:0-1647 GCF_002814215.2 Seriola lalandi dorsalis | reverse complement strand
TGTGTGTGTGTGTGTGTGTGACTATTGGTGAAATGACCCAAAGGCCCTCAACCCCCCTTCAACTTCCCCTGCCCTTCTCAGCTGCCACAACATGACAGACAGACGCTGGGAACTGGGAGGAAGCTCATAATAAATACTCAGCGGATTTTCCCTGATGAGAGTAATTTGTCACTGACAGACTTCTGTGGGACGACAAAAGGTCTGAGACACGCAATCTGCTGGGACGGTGATGATAGGGCAGGATGGGAGGGAGGAGGAAAGGAAGGAAGAGAAAGAGAGGGAGGAAGTGAGGTAATGTGTGTGTGTGCTTATCGCATCATGTTCTTGGATGACTTTCAAATGAGACCTTAACATTTCAGTCAGTGTAGAGTTCTTCTGTGCACTACAAGTGTTGCTGGAGTTTTGACCTCCTCAGACTTCTTCCATGCACCTGGGAGGTCGGTGACGTTGTGACAGACACCCTCACTCTGCTATCACTCACACTTTGTCAGAGCAAGAAAGAGGAATGGAGGGAACTCCATCTGGCCACCTCTGCAGAAGTGAGCACGCCGTGGCTGTGCAGCGCTGCAGTTATCAGGAAAAATACCTTGACCTTCTTTGATTTTACATGATGTGGTTATTTACTTAACTTTCTTTTCCCCATTATAAGTCATTAATGCCAGGATCAGACTACATGATATCATGATATCTGCCCAATAGTGGTCCAACCTGACGGGTACAGGGCTTTGTTAACAAAACATGTAGGACACAACAGTTGCTCATTTGATCCCCTGCAGTGTGAGACAACAACACAGCACCTGGGACACTTCACAATGTTCTAATAAAATGAATTGTTTCCCTTTCTAATGTCTAAATCAACAACTTCTGACCCATAGAAACACACACTGCTCTTCCACGCACAACTGGTAACAGGGTTCAGTCTTTCCTCAGCACCTGTGTATCTCATGCAGCTTGTTAAAGATGGCAAGCTTTGATAGTTCAGGGTCCAACATGTAGCCTGCGGTCTCTCAGCTCATCACTGAAATAATTTATGACTATGATCGCCTAATGTGACACAGTGACCGTCTCAGACAAGACAAATATATTGTGTAGTCTGATGAGAAGTGGTATCAAAAACTGAACGCAATTGGAAAGAAAAAAAAAAAAAAAAAATCTTATTCAAAGTGCTGTCTCTGCCTTTCCTGCCAGTATACATTGTTTTAATAAAACATGTCTACATATATGTATAAAGTCAGTAAAAACTACAGAGTGCATTACAAGAGCTTCACTATCGAAAAGCAAAATAAAAAACTGGTACTTCCAGTATTTCAAACGGGTGTTTTTTTCTATGGTTTAATAATTTATTTCACCTTCCTCTACCTTATGATACCTTATGATGCAACAGCCTTGCGGTGAAATACAGTGTGTTACTGACAAATACAGGCAGCAATAACTGGAAAAACCTCAAACTGTCCTCTATTATAAACATGGACAGTATAAGACCTCAGTTAAAGTCAACAAATACACTAATAAGTATTCAAGTCACTTGTGTATCTGCCATAATGTTTTGCAGTAGTCTCCTGAATAACTGAAGCATTGACAAACATTGCTGAATGATACAATAAAGCAGGAATACACATGGCAAAATAACCCACTGTCAAATAAATA
>NW_019474565.1:0-1647 GCF_002814215.2 Seriola lalandi dorsalis | reverse complement strand
CTACCAAAAGACATGATTGTACAACCAGGAATAAGCAAGAACACAGAATGGATGACACAGGTATTTTTAGAAGGGATAAAACTCAAACTTTGGGAACAAGATCCTGCACTGCAACATCATTCATGTGGTTAAGTCTATCTGTCCAGGGAAAGTTTGCTGACCACGCTCAAGCCTTTTTCTGCATCCACCTGCTTCACATTCATTGGGCCATTTACACACATTCACACCTGGGAGATAAACACCGCTACCACATTATATCTTGCTGTTTCCCTTGCACTTGACTGCTCCACTTGAGCAGCTGGGGGTTAAGTACATTGCTCAACAGCACCTTGACAGAAATCACTATGGGGAAGATCTACAGACATTTAGTTTACCCACCCAGACTCTCTGAGCCCCTGGAGAGCTTATGGTCTGGGCTATTAAATGCAAAGCACTGCAGTATGAAGTAATGTATTACTAAGTAAGATATTATTTCTTAAACCGTTTATTAATGTGTAACATGTAAATTTATAATATCAAGTACAAGAAAAATAAGACAATGACTCAATCATTGGACAATCAAATCCAAAGAGTGTAATATGAAGGATACTGCTCATCACCACAACATTTAAATGAGAAAAATTCACAACAATCTTAGGTTGGCCATGACATTGACCTCTTTCTCGGCCTCTATTCACTTAATTCCAATGAAGGTCACTAAAGCCACGCAGACTGATTTAAATGTAAGTTCCATTCAATATTGAGCCTCACACTTGGGAGCTATCTACCCCCTGACATTTAAGCTGGGCTTATGAAAGCCTAGACATATATACCTAGTGACTGGTGTTAAGTGGAGTGAAGCCCACAGGATCTAGGCAGGTTTTGGCCCTTTGAAGCTGACAGGCTTGCTCCCTCCTGGCACGCCATGACTCCACTTTCTGCTTTATAGGTAATTTATTCATCTGAATAATTAAGGGCCAGTCGGCAGCAGGAAGTATGAATAGCAATAAGCATGAAGAAAGAGCTAGTTTCCTTCAGCTGGGAAAGCCAGGCTGCCCAGAGCAAAGCTGTGTCCGAAATATTATTATTTGAAATGGATTCGACTACTTTCTTAGGACTGATTGATATTGCATGGTGCAATAGAGCAACCAGTATTGCTGCAGAATGTGAAATCTCCATTGCCTATACTAGAGGCATGGCAAAGATTCTTAAAGTAATCAATACATTTCCAGCCAGATATGACATACCAAGAACACATGAGTCAGTGTTATCTGTTAACAATGTAGACTGAACATTTTTCTGTGCTTCTATTCATCTATCAGTCAATGGTACAGGTGGGGTTGCTGTACCTGTAGCAAACAGTGCCAAGGTAATGAGTGAAATCATTGTTCAGCAGCAGGCTTCTTTGTCAGAAATTGCCATCCTCCCTTCAGGTCAGGGAAACTGGTCTCTGAATATTAGGTGCAACAGATCTAAGTTTTCATTTTTCCCATGTGCAAGAAGAGCTACTGGTTCCCCGCATATCTCAGCACATTATCTTATCCCTATTCTTATTGACACACTTTTTCTTTGCTTTTATCACTGTAACCTGTTATTAGTGTGCTGTATAATCTTCAGTTTCCTCATCGTCTTATTGTGTTTTTATTGTGTTGATGTTTTTTGGGGGGG
>NW_019474564.1:0-1647 GCF_002814215.2 Seriola lalandi dorsalis | reverse complement strand
AAAAAAATTAAAAAATATTAGGCAGTGAACCACACCATTGTGGTGATCGACACTACATGTGCATATCGTACTGATGTGTATTGTTCCACAGCTGCCAAAAACGCATGAGTTACTTTTACAATAACATTTACTACAGCTTTAAAGACCACGCTTCATACAGTGGGGTCCAAAGGTCTGCAGAACCCAATTAAACATATCCGGAGAGACATGAAAATGGCCGACCACCGACAGTCCCCGTCCCGGCTGACAGAGCCAGAGAGGATCTGTAGAACAGCAGAAAATCCCCAAATCCAGATGTACAAAGCCTGATGGGTCGTATCCAAGAGGACTCAAGGCTGTAATTGCTGTCGAATGTGCTTCAACTGAGTACTGAATAAAGTGTCTGAATATTTATGTTAATGTGTATTTCAGTTTTTCTTTTTAATAAATTTGCAAAATGTTCTGTTTTCGCTTTGTCATTATGCAGTATTGAGCGTAGATTCAGGGATCCATACCAAGTTTTTCATCTGGTCACATCGGAGATCCTTACTCAAAATTTAGGGGGACCTCTTAAGTCACATTGACATTCAATACAAGAACTTCATATTCTGTATTGTTTTATTTATATATCAAATGAAGTATGTATAAATATATTTTTGGTATTATCAATTTTAATCTTCTTCCACCACAGCTCTTTTTTCTGATAAAACATACGCTCCATGCCCTGATACTGTAACTAGCATAGATTCAGCATTTGCATGCTGGACTTCAACATGGCCAATCTAAATATTCCCAGCCTCCCTTGATACAGGATCCATGTAGACTACTTCACATTCTCTGGTTGACACATCAGTGTCACCATCAGTCCCGAGGAGCAAATAAGTGAAATCCTTAATCTTTACACTTCTTCTTCAGTGAATCTGCTATAACTCCAGTGAACTGCACACACACTGTGTCATTGCTGTAGGGTGGACTCACCTGAACTCCGTTCTTTGTTAACAATTCAATGCGACCCTTGAATTTAGTGAATGGCAACTCTTCCTTTGCGCTGTGATAGGCTGCACTGAATTAGATCTTCATTTGAGCCTCTTCCGCAGACCATAGTAGACTCCTGCCTTTAAAGTGCTGCAGTACCATCAGTGCATCTGTCCATGCACGCTTTATGCCTCATGCCGTTATTGTGCTTTACAAGTGTTTCATATTTACAGTTTGCGGCCGAGTCGACAAACGTCATTTTCCCCGCAAATGTTGGGCCACACCAAGAGCAGTACACACAATACACTGCTGTCCTTTCTTTGCAATATCTCAGCCACATACACTATTCCCGTTGGAGAGAGCGGGTCTTTGCCTCTTTCGCCACAAGATTGTCTGAATTGTCCTCATCAGAAATTTGGGACTGTAGTGGCTCAGGAGGGTCTGAATGAATCGAGTTTGTTTCATTGTCACTAAAGGACCAAGTGAGAGCGACAGTGCTTATGGACCGGACACAGGTAGATGGCCCGTGAAAAATGATCCCCATCCAGCATTGACATGATGACAAGAGTCTCGTATTAGCTCTCTTATCACTCTGTATCTCACTCTTTTTTCTGTCTCTCTCTCTCTCTCTCCCTCCCTCTCACACACACACACACACACACACACACACACACACATCAATTCTTGCTCCCT
>NW_019474563.1:0-1647 GCF_002814215.2 Seriola lalandi dorsalis | reverse complement strand
GTGTGTGTGTGTGTGTGTGTGTGGTATCTGTTTATGTCATATGATAGCTCTTTTCTTTTCTGTTATTTCATAAATTCAGCTCCAGCCTTTGTTTTCTGTTAACTTCCATTTGTTCTCTCATGTTGCTGTGTGTTTATGTAGGAGTCACAGATCAGTCAGGTATTGTATGGTCCACATTTGCTGTGTGCTCCTTCAAATTCTCCCCTGCTTTAGTTCCTCATTTATGCAGTATTCTTATGCATTTGGGAAGTTAGACAGTTGAAATGGACAAAAAATTAATTTATTAGTCTGTATTAAATTCCCTCCCCATGAACTCGGCTTTGAACAAGTCTTGAAAATGATTGTAATTCATTTTGTGCTCATTCATTAGTGCTCTAGCCACTGATGCAGCCGTATTATGAATTAATTTCTTCTCCATTTTAACTCTCTAAGTTCACACATGTATATAAATGCACCAACAGAGACCCCCTGATCTTGGTTCTGACCCTTGAACCCCCCTCCCAATCCCATCAGTTCCTCCGTCCTGGTAACAATGTCTGTCTCAGGGTTGGTAGTGGTTGCAGTGGGTCTGTTTTGGCTTTTTAACCAGTGTGCTTCTTGTTTTGGGGTTCTGACTCGTGTGTCCCTGATTCCTGCTAAAGCAAAAAACAAGACAATTGTAGCCATAGCTATTGTTTGTCATAGATTATGTGTGTGTTCATTTGAATAATATAAAAGTGAGATACATTAAAACTAAAACCCAGTCCTGCTATAATTTCATGTGCTCAAACATAGACATTTTAGAACATGTACACTTGTTGGCAGACTTTTGAACCCCTCGGTAGATAAACAACATTTAACTCTTGTGTTCCATTTACAGACCATAACTTAGCTATTCACTGACTTGAAATCTGTATTTCTTAAGTCATTGCATTAGCCCAACTGTGTACATCTGGATCATTTGAAATGGTTGTGGTCAATGTAGATTGCAGGGTAACATTGGATTTTTCATAGATAAAGTTGTATGAAAATAAGATTTCATTGATTAAACTTTGAGGAAATTAGAAGATTGGCCAAGGTTCTCACCACACACAAAACTATTACATCGTTTGTGATTAGGGGCATTGGTTTGAATTTGGTGACCGCCTGGAAGCTCATGCATCATTGAAAGATAAATCATCAGCATCGCAATTTGGGAATTGTTAATCATTTTTTGACGGTGTCTTCTGCTTCATTAATTATAGGACCAGGGCAGAGTTGGAACATGAAGCACTTATTGATGGTAACCTTGCAACGGAGGCCAACTTAATTATTCTTGATACTTTGGAGATCATTGTACAGGTACAAGACTTTCTACATTTACCCATACAAAATGCAATCATGCATGAGCACAGTCATAAATGCTGATATTGTTGTTGTCATCTAGTCTAACACTTCAGCACACAAAAACCAAGATGTGCTCTTGTAACAACTGCATATGTGTCCCTCCTCATCCAGACAGTATCAGTGACAGAATCCAAGGAGAGTATCTTGGGCGGTGTGCTGAAGGTGCTGCTCCACAGCATGGCCTGCAACCAGAGCGCCCTCTACCTCCAGCACTGTTTTGCCACACAAAGGGCACTTGTGTCTAAGGTTAGACTACTGGGCTATTATGCAGGGCTTCATTTC
>NW_019474562.1:0-1648 GCF_002814215.2 Seriola lalandi dorsalis | reverse complement strand
TGCAGACTGATCCTCCGGATTTCTTTCCAATTGTGTTGTTATCCAGATTTGAACATTATGAAATTATACATTATATTTGATCAGTATTATAGGCAATTGTAAATAACATTACAACATAATGCAGCATTTCTAACATACACAATGTAAAACAATGATGTACAGGGCAGTTCAGACAAACAGATATGTAATCCTTTTAGCTCACTAGTGTCTGGCTGTAATGTAATGTAAACACAGCCAGAGAGGAACTGAGGGACGACAGATTAGGACAGACAGACAGTTATGTGCTGAAATACAATTTAGACTTATATTTTATATAAAATAAACACTAGCAAGTTACTTTAATATTAGTCTTAATAGTGCAAGTGCAAATGCAGTTAGGTCCAATAGCATGGTAATATCAATATAGGCATTATATGATTATCAACAATATGTAATGAACAGCAGTGTAAGTACCAACACACAATCACACACATCCGTATTAGGATTTTGTTTTGAATATGTATGTCTACTTAAAGTACAGTTGTATATCAAACAGTTGTGTATCAAAATGTACATCTTTGTACCGGCAAAAACCACATATGTTATATTTTTATGCTGAAATGATAAGCAATGTGTGAGTTTATATAGCTGCTGGATTTGGCAAATTATAATTAACATTTCAGGAAAGTCTTTCTAGTTCTACTTAGTTTTTTTACCGTCACATCCATTTTACATCGTGTTGTCCCCACAGTTACAACAAAAGTACCGTAGATCAGGAGCTGGCCTGGTTTCTTTAACTTATACTAAACTCTTCCAGTGGCTCCAAAAGGTTTGAACAATAGAGAAGAAAGTTTAACTCACAAAATGATTTTGCTAATAAAAGGTTGCTACCATTTTACTTTAGGCTATCCAGTCCTCTTAGGCCCACTATTACACAACCAAGGTGCCTTGCTTTTGTCTCCTACAGAGCGTATACTCATGTTTTACCTTCATAAGAACAAGCTAGTGATCAAAGTTCCTCTGATGTTGGGAAATGAGATGGACTTTCCAGTTATAGTCTACTTCAGGATTATTTACAAGAGATATCTAATGCCTATCAATTCAAATGACCATACATCAATGATTTACCATACACAGTCATAAAATCTAATTTGGCCTGGTGTGAATCTACCATTAGGCAATTCTAGCCAAAGCCAGAGTGGACAGGTCCGTTATGTGGCTCCACAGTGAGCTCCACCTTCACAAGCCTTTGGTCAGAATTTTTTTCAACTAAAACACACAAACAGGCTGATAACCGTCAAACAATTTTAAATAAGGCACTGCAACAGTCATCCAAAACAAGATAAGACACATCACCACCTGTTTCAAAGGGAGTAAAGTGAAGTAGTGTAGGTCCTTCTATTGAGTTGAGTGTAGTTATATTGTGATGCTTTAAAAAAATAAAATATAAATAATAATAATTAGTGTGATCTTGCACAGGCACCACCGTGAAGAAACAGACTGAATATAAACAGGAACACAACTAGTTTTCTTATTTGTGAACTATGAGCACAGATGTGAGATTTTTCTAACTGACTGAAGAGCAGTAAAACATGTGCCAAATGATTTCTCTCTGTTTAGATATGAATAAGTAAACCATAAAGCATTAAAAACATATTTTGTTCCTATA
>NW_019474561.1:0-1648 GCF_002814215.2 Seriola lalandi dorsalis | reverse complement strand
AACAACACACACACACACACACACACACACACACACACACACACACACACACACACACAATCCTGATTTACTTTGAGCGCGTGATATGAGCAGTGACAGGTCGTCATATGGGAAGGAAATGCATTTGGAAAATACATTATTTGCTTTTTAAACAGGAAATTACTCACTATGTGATTTATGATATTTAAAACTCACCTCACAGTTTGCATGTAGCCCACTGGCTCCAAAACTTTCCCAAACATCGCCATGGCTCCAGAGCTTTGTACTGACAAAAGCTACAGAGAAAATCGAAGAATTAACTCCACATCCCTAATAACTTATGTAAGAAATGTTTGCCATTATTTAGAAAATGATTGAAATTGGTGTAAATCTATTCACTCATCTAATAACCCATTTACCAGACCACGCCTGAAACCTGTTGAGCTCTCTCTAACTCACCTCAGTTGTTCTGTCTCAGGTTTGTACTGACCTTCACAGTGTGTCCAATATTTATACTCTCTCCTAACAACCAGCAAATCTGATAAGACATCTACACACCTACTGTTCTGTCCGAACTCGACAGGATGATTGGAGTAAAACAAAATCATGATCCATGATAGGAAATTTATAATTAGTTAAGAGGTAGAACTCTTCACACGACCATTTGATCTGTGGGGATTGAAGACAAATAAATGGGGACCTCAGGGGGTCCGTGCATGAAGTGTAATTCTTCTGCAGTTTTTCACGTTGTGTAATGAAAAATGCCAGTTTATATTGTATTGCTTAATGATTATTTTCATTATTTATTGAACTCCTGATTATTTTCTCAATTGAATCAAGTCAGTGATTGTTTAGTTTGTACAACTTCAGAAAAAATGACAAATCACCATCTAATTCAGCCAGAGGTCAAAGTGAGCCAAACTTTTGCAATGTCTTGTCTAACTGCTGGACAAATAGGCCTATAAAAGGAAAAGCAGCTAACCATCACATTTGACAAGCTGAAATCCTGAAACTTTTGCCATTTTTGCATGAAAAATTACTCAAATGATTATGTGTCTCCATTAATTTTGTCTAAGGTGACAAATCATTTCAGCTCTAACTGATCATACTGCTGGATAGATTAATCTATGTTTTATATGTAAAATCTTACTTTGCAACAAATAGTTATAGCTGACAGATATATGTTGTAAAGTACATGTAATAAATATAAAGTTGCATGAAAAGATAACAATCAAGTAAAGTACAAATACCTCAAATCTGTACTTAAGTGCAGTATTTGAGTAAATGTGCTTGAACAATTCATTGTTTTAAATTAAGCATAAACAGATTATTATAAATTTATTTATTAAGTTATACTTTTACATTTTTGTCTTTCATCAATTATGAGATACAACACAATAAAAAAAGGCACCTAAATATAATTTAATATATTATGTGATTAAAACAACATAAAATAGAAGATAAAAATAAGCTAAAATAAAATTATGTTGATTGAAATTACATGAATTATTTTTTTCAATAATCTTCGTTCAGTTCCAAATGTCAACAAAGGGGGCGCGAACGAGACAATTTGGACGCCGAGCACAAGAAGAAGAAGAATCGGAACTTCCGATTGATACCGGAAAACGCCGAGGCGCCAAAATCGAAAAGTTATTCCTGTCAGAGGAGA
>NW_019474560.1:0-1649 GCF_002814215.2 Seriola lalandi dorsalis | reverse complement strand
CAGTCAGTCTCATGGAGTCACCGCCACTCACCAAAGCAGCCTAGGAAACCTAAGATAGTGACATTGAACATGTTTTTGTTTAGCTATTGGCTGTAACAGTCGTAGTTGTGGTATGTCTCAACAAACAAAGAAACATATAATTTGGCGTCTGTTTTTAGGATTCCTCAGAAGTGCACTGGTCTGGCATGTCACAAAGCTCATTTTAAATAAGCACAGCAGTTATGAATACTCCAAAAAAAATCAACAGATTTAGACTGGAAGTAATATCGTAATTATTAATCAGTATAATCTAGATCACACATGGTGCTTTATTGCCACACATTTGATATTGGCATACCCTCTGCTTTTCTCTCTGCCTTGCCCTCACAGTCGAACAATACTATACCACCAACATCCAGAAGAACCAGCTGGTGCAGAATGACATCCGTGTAGCCAAAAGGCTGCAGGATGAGGAGGACGAGCAGCGGGCCCAGCAGAGCGCCATCTTCAGGCAGACTTCCAGACAACTGTAGGTGACCCCTGCACCCCAAACACACTGTAACACAGCTCATAATGCTGCAGTATTCAAACATCACTGCATGGGCTCACTAATTCCAACAAACACCCACTGATGATACATATTTCGTGGGTTTTACTACATGTGTGTGTCATCTGCATTTATATTATACATACAAGTTTACTAAATGTGGATTTGCTGTGCAGATTTATCTTCTATTCTTAGAAGAAGTAATTTAGAATTCAGCTCTAAATTTCCTTTCCTTCCCTAGAGAGGAGCAAGACTTTGAGTACGCCCGTGTCATTCAGGATGAGATCCAGCGGTGTGCTGAGGAGGCCCAGAGGAGGGAGCAGGATGATGAGGTGAGTACGAATATGTGCAGTATGAGGATAACGATGCCCTTACATCTTACTCCATGCATCTAGTTGACAGTCTTCTAATCAATGCATTAAAGATCTAGAAATTGGTTTTAAAATAGAATTTCAATGTCAATTATGATCACATGGTTCATTTAAACTATTTTTTACACTATTTTGACATAGTGGGAGGACTGGTACAGTGATGTACCATGTCATATTAATGCAGTTTTCAACTTGATGTCACCTGAATCCGCACTTAATCATAAATTATGCACCTACCACCCACCTCATTGTGAGAAATCTTTTCGAATTGGAAATCTGCACCCATCAGTATCTACATGAAGCCATTGTCTCTCAGTCGGCAGGCTTCTACATACAGGTTACTGTTTTTTACTTAAAATGAGCAGACCTCATACTTGGCACACTGAAAGTAGGCTTACTATAACATGAACAAAAAAATGAATCTTCAATGCAAGAAGATATTTTTATAAAATGATTCAGTTTTTATCAGTTATCTTTGCCAACAAGACATTTGCCCACCGACTACAAGTCAATCTGTGCATGAATACTTCACACCAATATGCATTGTGTCCTCTTTCACAGTGCACAACAATAAAACAGTTGCTGCTTTTGTATGGATGAAAAGGGGCTGGTGACTCAGCTAACATCCACAACAGCTCTGCTTACTTTCTACCACTGGCACATAGGGTAGCAACATTTAACATTCAAAACATTATCCATCCAAGGCATCTTGCACATTTCAAGAGTGTGAGCGGAAACTCCTAATGAGCCGT
>NW_019474559.1:0-1649 GCF_002814215.2 Seriola lalandi dorsalis | reverse complement strand
GGGGGGGGGGGGGGGGGGGCAGCGGAGATTGCTTGAGATCAGATACAGGCAAATAGACTGAGGGCGAGAGAGACAGAGAGAGAGAGAGAGAAGCACGTGAAAGAAAGATGCTGTAAAAGAACAAAAAAGAGGGGGCAGCTTCAGGTCTGTAGATTTCCCAACAGTCAGTACGGGGAAGTAATGTGATGAACTGGCTGATCATACCACCATCTGGAGCTGCACCTCTCAGTGTGTACACACACACACACACACACACACACACACACTATACTCACACTCATACTATATAGGCCACTATGATACTACAGGCTATGAAACTTTGGTAAGGACAAACTTATCTGTGCCAAACTCCAAACTGACACATTTCAGACACGTCGTTATTGATTTGAGCTTGGGATGCAACTATTAGTGATTTGCATTACTGATTAATCTGTTGCTTAGTTATTTAGTTAGTCACCAAAATGTCAAAAACAATGCCCTGGATCCCTTATGAGATCTTCAAGTTACTCATTTTGTTTGAACACGGGCCCAAAACTCAAAATTATTCAGTTAATGTGACAGAAACAGAGAAAAGTAGAAAATCCTCATATTTGAGAAGCTGAAAAGAATTTCGCATCAAACTTCACTGTCAATCCATCAATCCATTAAGGACTAGGCTAATTGTTGAACTGCATGTCTTCCAAATGAATGGGGAAATAAAAAAGTGTAACAGGACAAAACACAGAGTATATTTTTCTAACATATTCTCGAATCAGGATTGTTTTCCTTCAACTTTTATTATGGAAAAATTAAGTATTTAGTATCAAAACTGTCCTGAGTTGCAGTTTCTCCTCATATTTTTAATTCAAAAAAGTTGAGCGTAAACTGAAAACAACCCTGACTCCAGACTCAGTTAGATAAATTAAAGTAAATTAAATTTAAGTGCTGTAACCCTGTCATCTTTTTCCAGGGGACCACCAGGAACCGTATGGTCCCAACGCGGTCCCCGGGCCACACTTTGACACACACTGATCTAGGCTACCACCTGGTCCTGCTACATGTACTCTGTTTACACACTCTGCCGGCCAGTGTAAACACACAGAGCCGCTGTCAGGACACCAGACAGGCTTCAGCGCACTCACAGGCAAATCCACATTGACATCCGAGCCGTCCAGCAGCAGGACGCGACAGGTGATGGTGGTCCTCGCCGTCCCGGCCGCAGGGATGTGAACCGACGCCCCCCCGGCGACCACGGCGGGCGCGTGTACGACCTGCTGCTGATGGGCCAGGAGCAGGGGGTTCCCGGTCACCCCTCCTCCTCCCCCTCCTCCCCCTTTACCGTCCCGCTCGTCCCTGTCTCTCGCCTGGAAGCGGCTCCGAGAGCGGCGGCTGAACGTCCGGCGCAGAAAGCCCATCATCTTCCTGATCCACGAGGCGGGGAGGTCCGTGTTGTGTCCGTGAAGACTGCTCCACTCAACAGTCGCTGAAGCCGGGGTCCTGCTTCTGCTGCCGCCGCCTCCTCCTCCTCGTCCTCCCCGGGGCGAGGAGTCACTCAGCAGGCACGGCGGAGACTTCAGGGCTGCCGATCAGTCCTCAGGCTGGATGTCGGCAGCAGCGTGGGGACTCCAGCCGCATACTAATGAAACTAACACAGATCGACCACAGAGGCG
>NW_019474558.1:0-1650 GCF_002814215.2 Seriola lalandi dorsalis | reverse complement strand
AATTTTGTTGGGGAAATTTGTATTCAAACTGTCCATTAGAAGGTTAAGTCCATTATAAGATATAAGATTATAATTCTCCATAACACAATGTTTAGAGAGGTGAGTGAGTCAAATGTGATCATAACTAATAAGAATGATCGCCAGTCACAAACCGACTCCCACTGAGAAATACAGTGAAGATTAGAAGACTACTAACATTGGCCCTGTTGTGATGATAAACTGACGGACTTCGTCCACTGGTCCTTAAGTCTAAGTCCAAATCTGTGTCCTCTCCTTCTTCTTCATCTTCCATCTCCTCAACCTCGTCTTCTTCAGCACCTGGGACAAAGTCCTCATCACCTTCAGCATCGCTGTCAAAAACAGGACGTTTCCTCTTTTTGCCTTTACGCCCTGTAGGAATATAAAGACGAATCATCCATGTCAGAGGACACAGAGATCTTTACTGCTGTTAGTAGACATAGATGAATCCTTCTGTTACAGTGTAGGTAATTTTACATTACACGTTTTATTGACATCCTTCATTGTCAATAACACAAATTCAGCTGACAAACCATTTCAAGATAAAAATGACCTGATGGGAATCCAGTAGGTTACATATGTAATTTTAAAAAGAAGAAGCTGTCTCACTACCTAATTCAACCAGAGACACTAAAGGGAAAGTTCCTTTGGTATAAATTAACCCAAATTATTACAACAGGTAATATGGTATGATTCAATAGTAAGGGTTGCTTGCTGGCACACTGGGACAGTAAACTCAGGATCTTACTGTTCTGATCTCTGCTTCCAGCTTGTCCCTGACCCCCCAACTACCACGAAAGGAAAATACACATGCACATTTACATCTCATCTTATCTTTCTGAGAGCCACACTGTCACGAGTATGACGCAGCACTTTCAGTCAGGATTTAATATAATAGGATTTAATAGCAAAACTTACATTAAAAAGACCAGTGTGTAGGATTTAGAGGCATCTAGTGGTAAATACTCCTACTGAATACCCCTCCCCTCATGTTCTCCTTCCCAAACCTGTAGGGGACAGGGGACTCTCTCTAGAGCCAGTGTTACTACTGTATGTAGCAGGACTTTCACTGCACCTTTGCCTCCTTTGGGAGTTTTCTGCTCTTTGAGCGAGTCTTCGTCGTCTTCACTGTTGGCACCTGGCTTGGAGTCTGCCTCATCATCGGGATGACCAAGCACCTCTTTCGCCAAGGTGTGGAGGTACTTCAATGCCCTGGAAGAGATTTTTCACATGATTTTTTAAACACTGAATGACTTGATTACCATTTCAGACCTTACTTGTTGTTTTGAAGACGTGTAAAGTCATTTGGCCAGTAATTGGAGAGTGACGTTCTCAAAGGTAAATAAGTTGGAACAGAATACAGTGAATTCATTGACAGACTTACGCTTTAGCAGCACCTCTCATGCGACGGCCGCCCGGTTTGATCTCCTCCTCAGGTTCAGCTGGATGTTCCCCTTGAGCCTCCTCACATGGTGGTTCTGTAACTGGTGTTGCTTTCTGCTGCTTCCTTACATACTTTCTCTTTGGCTTTGGTGTCCCATTTTCCTGCTGCACATTATCTACAACTCCACCCTCTCCACCTGGGAGGGTCCCAACAGCTTTGGGAGTTCTTTTGGCAGGAGTTTTTTTGGC
>NW_019474557.1:0-10159 GCF_002814215.2 Seriola lalandi dorsalis | reverse complement strand
AAAAAAAAAAAAAAAAAAAAAAGATCAGAGGTAAATCTTTGAGCATCTGTACTAAACTTACACCAGGTCAGGGCAAACAGCACACATGTGACTGTCATAAAGCATACTCGTTTAAACAAAGTCCCAGCCCTGGGCTAGATTTGCAGGTGGTCGATTGCCTGGTCTTCACAGAGGTTAACTCTTAGGGAGTGCTAAAAGCTGCAGGTCTGAAAGAGTCCTATCATCAGAGGAGGCCTTAGTGCCAACAAGACCCAGATAATGTCAACTCTGACCTCAGTTAAGTACATAACACAGCAAGAGCTCTTGGATGTGCTGCCCAGAACAATGTACGGGGAGAGGGGAAATGCCGCGCCAGGGCCACAGCTGGGACATACCATGCCAGTGGGCCTGCCATTTTGATTAGGGGTAAGTAAGCCTTTTAACTTAGTTAGACTGAAAAGAAAAAAAGACAGGGTGGAGTTTCTATTCATATCTTTTCGGCCTTATAAAGCCTACTTGACAACACAGTGGTTCAACACTTCCCGACAATGGGGAAGTGAACCATTACGGTGCATGTCAGAGGCCTAATGTGTACTGCAGATTATACGTGGAGGAAAAGAATGAAATGAGGTTTGGCAGTGCCACCGTGAGGTTGCGGCAGGATTTTGTGTATCTTGAGGCATCCTGGAGCCCGTCCAGACTGCTCCCCTTTTGGAGTTCTGTGAACTGGAGATGAGGAGTGCTCCCTCTTTCTGCAGGCTCTAAGTTGGAGTCTTTGCTGTAGGGTTCAGTGGACCTTGAGAAAACACCAGTGAATCCGTCACCATCATCCCTCCTGGGACAAAGCTGGCTGGCCACTTCTGAAGCTCCAGTGACCCAAGGCTTGAACCCTGCTGCTCTCCATTCCCTGCCCTACGCAGCCACTGGGAATCTATGACCTCAAGTTCATCGAGAATCACACACTTGCATGGCAGCTTCAAAAGCAACGGCTGGCTCTGTCCTGTTTTTAAACTGTGTTTTGCCCTCCACTGTCTCCACGCAAATTAACAAAACAAAATATTGATGAACGCACTATCTCTGTTTAAGAATTATTTATTTTCAAGGAAACAAAGACATATCATGGAAACAAAGCTCTGCTTTTTTAACATTTGTGTCTCCATATCAAAAGCATATCATGAAAATATGAAAACAGTTATGATTTCGTAATAGCTTTCTTACTGCATCCAAGCCCAGATGGTTCTTAATTGGTTGGCAAAGGGAGCAAGAGGTCTTTTTTTGAGGCGTGAGTGTGTGATTGTTGCTGCTGAATTGCTGCTGTGAAAGGCTGGCTGCGTGATGTGGAGATGGAACAGTGTGAGAACAGGTCACACAAAGGAGCTACCAGCCTCGCACGCGGGGGATATTGGGGGTGCATGGTGTGTGTCTGTTGGGGGGGCAAACGAAAGACAGCTTAAGACGAAAAAGTGGAAGGGGGTGGATGTACAGAAAATCTACTAAGAGAGTGAGAAAGTCATTAAGACTGCTTTATCCAGTGACAGCAGTTCACTCATGCATTGTGATGCTGCCCAGGCACAGTATTTATGTTCAACCCTTAATCTAGGAAAAAAAGCGCATGGACCAAAACCACAGTTATAACTTTAACTTAAACCCTGTTCTGGGAAACACCACCAATATCAAAAATAATACTATGTCGGTTACTATGTTTTTGGTACCCCCTAATATTTATCGTTTTACTATTTATGCACATCAGTATAAAAGCCAATTTCCCACCAGTACCATTATTACTGCTTACTGCCATGTATTTATAGGAGGGCTTGTAAAGAAAAGATCTGTATCATACGAAGGATTCTACAGCAAATTATTACTATTAGGGTTATATTGCCCCCCCATGGCAGGAGTGTGCCAAGTGTTGACTGGTACATAACAACACCAACGTTATTAGCGCATCTTACAGCATTAGCTTACAAAGTATAATAGCTAGCATTACATGGCAAATAGAAGTGAGAAGCCAGAGCTGAAAAAGCCTCCCATGTAATTAAAAATCCCCTGGTTACAATCCCAAATTAGAAGTTGTGGACAAAAGAAAAACTATATGAGAAGGAATTTTATCGTCGTCGTTTTTTCCACTGTGCCAAAAGCCCACCAAATCTTGACCCCAAAACTGCGCAGAGTGATTTTTTGTGTGTACTGTTACACTCCTATTCTACATAGTAAACTCAAAGAACTTCCCCGCTGCCTCCGACACCTGCATTATTACACATATTGCTTGTGGGTAATAAATTTAACTGAGCTGTCTTTGCTTAATAAAACAGGCTCTGAGAGGGGAGATATAACCAGGAACGATGAAGACCTAACACTTGTGCAACACCTTCTAACAGGATGTCTTTATGAGCAAGGGGCAAAATTAAGCTGTGTCAAAATGGCAGGCCATGGGAGAGGTTGCAGTAGACATCAAATCAACAGCAGTCCAATACAGGATCCCATTATCAATGACACTATATGGGTGCCCCCGGCCAAAAGTCCCCTGCACTGCAGAAGTTAAGGTGTTGCTTGATTCATTAGTGCCTGTTTCTGTGGCGAGGTGATGGCTCTCTCATTGTCCTGAGAGGGGTGAAAACTGGAATGTCTTTTCTTCCTGTCAACACTATGTCACTTTAATTTCTTTTTCTGACGCCCAGTCTTGACACCTGGAAAGGTTTGACCGAGCATGGTAGCAAGGGATCATAGGAGAGTCCTATTTAAAGGGAGTGGTTGACACTGTTGACATTTCATTCTCCTTCTTCCTTGCTGCCTCACCTTTTCTCGTGAGAACAGAAAAATGCATTGCATTAAAAGGTAGATAAGTTGTTCATTGTTTGAAAGAGCAGATAATGATCAGTCATAACCCAGATGTTCTTTAAAAATTTGGCCAGACACTCACACTATCATCTGTGTGTTTGAAACTGATCACAGATGGCCAAGGGAGGGATTCTAGATATTAAAGTATCTTGCAGTAACTTAAATTAAAGATGCAATCTCACTCACATTATTATTAACATGACTAAGAAGCAGACTTATTCAGGCAATTTCATTGATTAAAATATACTGCAGTCACAACTAAACAAAATTGTTAAAAGAATGATTGTAATGCGCATTACTGTCGAGCATTTGTGTTGAAGTATTTACAGGATGAAGTCACCCATAATACACTCTTAGACTATAATAGCTGTCAATGGATGCATAGTGCTAATAATGTAATGCGCCCCTCCCTAAGGGAGCTGATCTCCTCATCTGGGTCATGGTGAGTATTAAAAGGGTTAAGGGTGCACAGTAAATTTATTGTGGGTCTTCCAGCACCAATGGGCCAGAGCACTAATGGATGACCTTGGGGTTTGGCTGTTCCAGACTTGAGGAGATCATGTCTCACCACCTCCCTACCACCAGGATGACCCTGGCCCTCTCTGCCCCTGGCCTCAACCTTTAACTCACTGATCTTTGACCAAATTATTAAGCAGACACCTGCTTTCCGGTGTATGGTCAGAGTTGGGGGAGGACTCACTCTGGGAACTCTAATTTGATGTAGATGTGTGGTGTGACAGTATCCATCTCGCTAAGGATAAACCCATCTGTTAGACTTCCCAGCAGTATGACTTTCACTGACACCTGCATGCGGTGTCATCATTTCACTGTTTACACTGGTGTAATATAATTTTAAAAATGTAATTAGCCTTGATAATCTATTTTAAATTTCGCATTATTGTTTGAATTTGTACAAATGCTATTGATTTATGACCACATTATCACCACACAATGCTGCGTATAATTTATGAGAACAGGTCCCTGAGTGAGGGGACAAGTATTTTTGCGAGGTAAACTTTGGGCCCTGCGGCAGTAGGTTGACGGGAAATTACGTCCTGTTTCATGTGATATATGTAGAGTGACTTTCAGATACAGTTCTCCAGGGCAGACATATAAAGTGTAGTATCCTAGACCTACTACTAGTTTTTGATAACAAATGAACAGCTCAATTCAAGTAATTTTCTATTCATGTATTTCACCCTCAAAGCTCATTAATAACAAAGTAAATTAGCCACTTTGATGTATCATTCTACATTATAAAAGGAAAAGGGATAAACGCATAAAAACAATGATTTTGTTTTCATTTACATTATTACTATTTGATTTTCATAAAAACATATTTTCTTCTGAGACCAACAAATTCTCACAATCACATATTGATGCTACACCTACACATACACACACACACACACACACACACACACACACACACACACACACACTCTGACCCTGCAAGTGGAGGTGGGACAGAGAATTTTGTGAATATATCGAATATGAAATATAGTCCTCCGTCAAGGGCACTGAGGTACGGGGACCAGCCCCAAAGACTGCTATGGACCTCGGGGACTAGTATGTGTCAAATCTGAGGAAAAAAAGGAGAGAAAAAATGCTGCCATTAAGGTATAGCTTGGAAATGACACTGACCTAGGTCTGCCATCTTGCATTGTCCCACCATCTGCACAAATGTGAACTTTGCCTTTAAATCCTGGCTTCTCAATTAACATGTCCAGCTGGGTGGAGAATTCCGTCAGCTCCCTAATATCATTACTGCCACACCAGACTGTGATATAAATATTAAAAAAGTGCCCAGAGCTCTTTGCTTGCTAGTGTGAGAGCTTCTACTTCTTGGGTTATAATGAAGTGCACCCACATAGCAGGGTAACTGCAGAACACTTGGTCTTACTGGGCTCCTGCAGACCGTAAGACAGAAAGGATAAATGTCTTAGGCCATCTTTCTTTGTGAGTTCTTATTCTCCTCTATGCATAGGGGATCTTAGACACAAGGCAGCACCTACATGGCAAAACAACATATCCTCCAACGCTCTACAACGGCAGAGACTCAAGCCTCTTTGAGATATTCTAGTGGTCGCAGACAAAGAGGGTTTAGAAAGCATCAAGTCTTCTTCCAAAATGCAAGCTGTGTGGTCTTTGTGATAGCCCCATTACAGCATGAAGGACTCTTACTTTAGGCTGTATGTCTGTGCGTCTCTGTCTGTGTTTGCTTGTATGGATAACTGTACTTTCCAGGAAAAGAGATCTTAAGAGGAAGTCTTTGAATGTAGGACATTGGCGCTGTAGCGGTTAATCTCCCCCCACGGCTTTACAGACGGCTGTGGATTTAGGAGTTGGCATCATAACTGACCAGTGCTGTTTGATTAGATAACAGGGGATCTACTGCAGGCATCAGTGGTCCACCGTGCTGAAATGAAACAGTTTGCTCTCCGCCCGTTCTGCTTAGAACCCGATGGGGGTGATTCTTCAACACTCTGATGCCACAAGCTGCCAAGCAGTGTCCACCACAGCGATACCACGATCATGGCGATACTACGGAAAGCACCAGCTTGTACCAGATGTTGGGAATTAGCTGTCCCTTTGGCTGTCATGGGTTGTGCCCTGCAGCTCTCCTTGAGACTCACTGTGTGGGATTGCAGGTGCTGATGAGTTGCCAAAAAGGGGCATGGAAAGATACTTAGGTTTAAAAGAAATGGTAGCTACACTGTTACAGCTAACACCGCTTTCTGCACTGACCGTGTTTTTGGCTTTTAAGCCAGTCTCAGTGCAGCTAAAGATGCAGACTGGCTCATTATGCTCGCTGAACACACTGACCAGAGGAATATTCTTTTGTTTACATTTGATACTAAGAGAAGTCTAGCTCCACATGGTTGGGTACTCATTGAGGGGATAGACTGAGGAGCAGGAGGCTCCACATTTAGTGCAAATGCTGCAAACCCAGAAATATAGAATTTAAACTCTTCAATGAATGTGACTCAACATTTTCCAATTCTACTGCAAAGCAATGTTACAAATAAACCTACCATTTCTGTTGTACACTATGGGCTCTATGTAACACCTGGTGCAAAGGGGAACGCAAGTGTTTTTCTAGTTTCAGGCACATCGTGGCGTATTGCTATCTTGAGGCAGTGGAAAGAGATTAACTAACAAAAACCCGGGTCTAAAATCAGTGGTGCAGGATGTCACTGTTATTTGAAAGTTGCATTATCAAGATAGTAATGTGCGCGTACACTTTGTGCCGAAAATCTGCTTCAGATATTTGGTTAAGTCAGGTGGAACATTACAATACAGCCCTCAGAAGGTCAGAGTGGTATATTGTGTGTGGCCCAACGTTGCTATGTGTCATGGATGTCTCTCTTTGTGCCTGGCTTTTAAAGGGAATGGGAGCTGGCACTCTGATGTATCACATGTATCACAAAACACTAATACATTACATACATTAATAAAGAGAGTGAGCACAACTCTTTTGAACCATGCGCCAGGCGCAGAGACCATTTTTCTCTGTCTTTAAAATAGCAAATGTGGATATGAACAAGCCCTAAATGCACTTTGGACCATTAAAATAAAGCCTTATAAGTTCATTGGTCTACTCTGATTGCTTTTATGAATTAATTTGTTGTTGTAGATTATACCAAAGCCTGTTTCTTTGACATAAGATCACTCTTCAATTTCAGTTGGTGGAAAAAAACTGGCTTCTATATCATCTAAAAACAAGACCTCCGTTTTATGCAATTATAGTGTAATCAAATTATGATGACTCAGAGTTTATAGTTTTTAAATAAACTATGTTAACCAATGTTAAATTGAAGTTCTCTGACGGCTTGTATGGGAGCAGTAGGACTGACTGGTTAAGCTCGGCCCTCGCTGTACTGTGGTGGAGGGCCTTTGTTCCCTAAAACGAAATATACTCTGAGTGCATAGGGGTGGATGTCACTTCAGATACAGATGCATTTGGGGTCTGCATGGGGGGAAATAATGTGCAACAATGATATCTTTGATCATTGCTAGAACTCCCCAACACAGGAACTGTGTCGAGTGTGGTTATCATCAACCCATTTCTATTCCCCCAGCACAAATCATTTCATGGCTCCTTCATCCCATGTGCCAGAACTGGGTTTCAAAAGCAATTTCAGCTGAAAAATAAGGTGCTTTTCTTCAATTTCAAGCCATTTGTATCAGGGTTAGTGTTGTTTACCTAGGTAGTACACTGGTATTTACATACCTCTTTAAAGAAAAAAATGGCCTGGTATGATTTATGGACTGCAGCAAGAGCGCAATTTTCAATGTCGTACACCTAATCTGAGAGGGTATGGAGAAAGGTCACATTGACCATACAAATACCACGGCCCTTCCACAGAGAGTGGGTGGATATTCATTCTCTTTAAAAAAATGTCAGTTAGGTCTGATTTATGATATGCAGAGCACACCAGGCTCGACAACACCTTTGCTTTCAGCCTCATGTCTGGGCCACTGTTATACAGAGAACAAGAAAAGAGAATTATTTGCCCTAAACTACTGTCTTTGATAACACCATGGATATACAATACATCTAGGTAACAATAATGTAACAGTTATTCTATCTTAGTTTTGCTTATTTCTTTTAGTTTGTTTATATTATAGTGAATAAAAAAAGCAGCAAATTACATGTTATAATTACAAAGAACAAAGAGAAAAAAAAAAGAAATAGAGAGAGATGCTGTCAGGTGTTAGGATCAATGCCATGTTTCAGAGTTGTAACCTTTAGCCTCCCCCTTGACTCCAGTGTGATATGATACCATGAGACTGATAGAGATGGAAAATACATTTTCACGTACTTAGCGAACACGATACTGCTAGGAGGGCTTTTTTCTTCTCCTTAATTTCCCAAACACATCTTTCCTTTACGGTGTCTGGCATGAATTTGATCCATTCGACAGGAAAAAATAAACCATTTCATGATTTATTAAATCATCATTGCTTACAAAGACGGCATCCTGCCTTTTCTGATGTTTATTGCCCACACACAGTTAACAATCAATGCGAATCCTTTAATTTATTATCCATTAAAACCTGACATTGTCACGTGCACGTTCATTAATATTAATATCAACTCTGTCTTCCATGGTAAAGCCGTGTGGCAAGGACGCTTGTTTCTGCTGGAGAGAATAAAGGGAAGACTCCCAAAAAGGTCAGCCAATTCACAGAAATGTGAGACACTAAGCACAATAATAAAGGGCATCACAATCAAGATATCATCCTGGGACAAACCAATGAGTTGAAATGACAGCTCTCAAAACAATTGTGAGGCTGACACAATGTATGCTGTATTTCAGGTAAGTTACATTTCAAGCTGCTATAGTTACTTGATGAAAAAAGTGACAACACAAATAACAGTTTTTTTGTCAGCTTTAATTATTCATATTAAAAAAAAAAAAAGGTTGGGTGGGATCAAATGTAGGCTTCTTTTGTTTCACAAACCATTGTCACACCAGGAAACAGTCTGGTTTGGGAGCTACATTTCAGCTCTACATGTGTTTGTGGTTTTGTAGTTTTACTCTGATGCTATGACACATTTGACTGGGAACAAATGGATCTATATAATATAAAAAAGGAAAAGTATACAGTGTCAGTTTTTCAGGTTCCGTTTCATGTTCAGCATTATACGCTCATTATTTACAGTCTGCTCACTCCTTGCATGGATGGACCAATTTATGGGGAAGTGGAGGATCAAGTTCAGTCCT
The DNA here is from genome assembly GCF_002814215.2 of Seriola lalandi dorsalis. Classification (NCBI taxonomy): domain Eukaryota; kingdom Metazoa; phylum Chordata; class Actinopteri; order Carangiformes; family Carangidae; genus Seriola; species Seriola lalandi. Next base: position 1,610 of record NW_019474557.1, on the reverse strand, counting down.
AATGACAACCCCTCACTGACCTCTCCAGAGAAAACAAATGGAGCCCCAAGGTGATGTTTCAATATCACTAACTACTTGGGTGTCCTAGGGAAAGGAACAGATGTAGCCCTGAGGATGAGGAAGGGGTGAGGTGCAGGTCAAGGTCACCATACGCCAAGGTTAGGGTCAGATAAGCACGGCTGGCTCGGGGTCTTCACATGCCCACAGGCCATAAAAGGGAGGCGTGGACAGAGACTCAAGAGCTATGGATCAAGTGTTATTCCACTGAGGGCCTGAGGGGCGGGTGAGGGCAGGGGCATTGAGGTTCAGCACTGTCATATGCCTGGGTTATACAGTTGCTCTGAGTCTCATTGCCTGCTTTGGGCTGTTGCTAAATTATGTGTTTATCAGTAAACAAAGTGAGAAATCCCCTCAGAATAATGCAAATGTAAGTATGTAATAACTATTCAGCTTGTTATAAAATGAATTGGTATTTGCCTGATGTTTTGATGCAGTTGCAGAGTGCAAAAATCACTTTATATGTACGGTAAGATTTCTTTAAAAAGTGTTAGTTTTACATTGAGACAATGCTTTTTCAATTTACAATGCAAATGCATATGTATGTGTGTGTATATATGTATGTACTATGTTACAGCCACTAGAAATGATCTCTAATTGGAAAAATCTAAATGAATTACTTCACGTTATTTGTTAAGACTATGAAATGTCAGACTATGCCATTAGTTGCAGTGGGAGATCCCCTGGTATTTGGAGGGAATAAATTAGCTCTAGCACATTTATTTTGACTTAATTAATAAGATAACCTAAGTGATTTATTTGATTCCCCAGACTGTATGGCACAATAATAAGCTACAGTACGAGGTAAATTTGCTAAATGTGTTCAACTAGAGAAGGACAACAGGAACAGAGTGAGACTGCAATTACTGTCATATTCATGGGGAGGAGGATGCTAATAGGGAGATTTTCTGCTCCAGATCAAATCAAATGTAAATGTATCCTGGTGGGTTGTGCTTCCTTTAATTAGAAGGTGCAAGTAGTTTGATAAACTCTTAAAGATTGTGGTTCTTTTGGTTGTCAGCTCATTACATGCCTGCTCATTCTGCTGTGGCACTATGCAGTGCATAAAGCTTTTCCATAAATCACACTACACTATATTAACAACACTCTGCAGTGTGTAGTTATAATATGTGAAATACACTCTGACTTAGAGAATATAAAGACATTCACTGTCTCTATTCATCTATAATGACTCAAATAAGAATTCATAAGTAGTGAAGAGTGTTGATCCTTTATTCATTTTTTATTCATTTCTCAGGTGAAAAACAAAGTGACCTTTCAAATAATGAGGAGATTAAAGGAGGTTCTAAACATAAGGAAACTAAACAAAGTCAGTAGCACCCTTCAAAGGCTTCTGAATTTTTTTTTTTTTCAAATGTGAAAGTTATATGAAACTCATCTCTTCCTTTTTGCCATCTCTCTTCATCTCTCCTCTTTACTAGAACAACACTAATGCCACCATACTGGAGTGTATATGTGTGATAATGGAAACACTGGGGGAAAAAAAAAAAACTTTTACGCAAAAGCTAAAAAAAAAAAAAAAAAACTTTTAT
>NW_019474556.1:0-1650 GCF_002814215.2 Seriola lalandi dorsalis | reverse complement strand
ACACACACACACACACACACACACACACACTGCACCATCGCTCTGGGGCTGTTGTTGCCAGGCAACATTGTTTTCTGCTGCCCAAACAGAAAAAGAGAGTCAATGATATATAGAAAAAAGAAAGAGAAAGATGACGAGTTGAGAGAGAGCGATATGGAGTGATAAATAACACATAGACATTTGTTTTGTTGTGTCTCTCTGCTGTGCTGTTGTCCTCGTGCAGTTTGTATAAAGGATTCAATTAGCAGTCCCATGCAGGGCTGGAATCTGCTGGCTGCTACTGTATGTGTGAGACGGCAGGTGACTGTGGTGTCAACAACATTAACAATGGGCAGCAGCCAGAAAATTAGTGCCCCATCCTGTTGTGTAGTGCCCTTTCCTCTGCTCTGCTCTGCCAAAGTGACAAACAATTTACCTTCCCAAAATAAACCAGTTCGACCCTGGGGCGTGCATGATTTAAAATCTGCTCTATTTTTCTTACTGTCATCGAATCCCACGAAAAGACTATGACCAACAATAAACTCCTTCTAACAAGTGTTGTCCAAAGCCTGGTATGGCTTATTCCTCCCTGCTACACACCTTCATTGTTGTCTAAAATCTATTAAAATCATACAGATGAACCACATTGTTGTGTTGTGTGACAGTCTCCTTCATTAATATGAACATGGCTACTATTTAGACTCAGTCTTACATTACACTGTTCAGCTGTTGTAAATATTCACTACAGCACCATAGCTGCAGCTGTATATTTGCTTCAAGTACAGTGCACAGCTGTTTTTGGAAATGATTTAGCCTGAAAATACCAGTTTACATGTTATATGTTTAATGAACACTATGATATGATATATACAATATATATATGTTCATATGAATGATTCAAAGATTTACAGATTCAGTAGGAACGAATGGTCTTGGGAGTGAGTGTAAATACAGTGTAGGGACATCAGAAAGAATTGAGAAATGGACACAGTGTAGGTTTTGGTGTTTTTATGGACTTAAAAATAAAGATTTTTGCCAGCCTTATCCTTCATGACTGAACAGGCAGAGTGGGCCGTCCGTTCTCGTGTTCTACAATGAACTGCGGTTACTATATAAGCTTTTAAATATGACTCATCATTCTCTTGCAAACCACACATAACCACACGCCACTTCCACTTTACGTCCCCCTAAACTGACAATCGAGATCTCATCATGTTTGTTCTCCATCCATAAGTATTCTGACAAATTGCTTTTGACAACCGCCTGCTGGATTTGCATCTGCTTGGGTCAACGAATGGAAATGTATTTCCGTTCACAAAGCTTCTTCACATCGAAAGGATTCACACAGTACTTGGGTTTTATTGTCCATGTATCCAAATATGTGACTTATTACCTCGTGATCAGATCTCCAGTTTTTGAGATTTGCATTGACCGGGTACAATCTGAGCACCTTATCATATTTAAAATATATGACTGGTTCTTATCTATGTTTTTCAAATCCAATGAAAGCCAACAATTAATTGATCCTACTAACATATACTGCCTATAATATATAATATAATAATAATAATAATAATAATAATAATAATAATAATAATAAGAAGAAATATTGTAAGATGTTTCATTTGATCAAATATTAAGTAGGCAGGCTAAAGCTTTGGAAATAATGCC
>NW_019474555.1:0-1650 GCF_002814215.2 Seriola lalandi dorsalis | reverse complement strand
GTGTAATATTTGCAAAATATATGTCCTTACTTTAACTAAAATAATGATTTTGTGATTTACATATTACATTATGATGTTAATTGTGAAATGAAAAATGTGTTTTTTTACATTAGTCATGTAATTAGAACTTAACAGGCTGCACCTGCAGCAGTGGCAGTAGTACGAAAATAAACTATATTCATGAGCGATGATTATAAACTAGAAAAAGGGTCATGAGCTCATACTGGTTAATAATCGGTTAGTTCTCAGAAAGATCATAGCACATTGAATGGTAACAATCACCTGCACTGGAAATCCCCTTCCTGGCCCTTATAGTCAGCAATGATATGACAGTGATATTATTACAGCAGAGGTCTGGGCAGGCTGGCATCAGCTGCTTTCCAAAAGCACAAAGCCAGTTAGCGGCCAAAGGAGGTGATTGACTTACTGTTTGTGTACATAGCCTTCCCATACTACACAGTCAGTGGTTGTGTACAGATCATCACATGAACCTTATTATCGTTGCACAATCTTTTATCTGAGGCTAAAAGCATATTGGCCATGTAACAATGTTGTTTTTAGACATTTGGCTTCCATCAATGAAGTTTACAACGATACCAGGTTATCTGACTTCTGGTTGGAATGATGTTTATCAATGATAAAGTAAATAATGGCCATAATTACAGACCTGAAGTGTCAGAACAACATTGTAATTTCAAACATTAAAAAGTGGCTCAATCATAAAGATTTACAATGCAGCCCAGCCGGATAGCTGCTCTTCAACATTCTTTAAACACACTAACAGCTACAGCTGACTACAGTAGGACTTGAAATAGCTTAGAAAACAAATTATAAAATATTAATATACATTATAAAATCATTCTTTACACCTTATATTAGTATAAGTGAAGGACTTTGACCAGAGCAGATTTACTTGGAAAGATTCCCTTTAAGTGACTGTAAAAACAAAGACACAGAAATAGAAAGAGTATTATGTCAGTGCTTTAGCTAGTTAAGAAAAAGAGAGAATTACTCTCCAAGTGATAAAAGGTGATTTTCAGTCCAGGTTTGATGTTTGATTTTTAAATGCTATAAACTTCTTACTAAAACAAAACCTTGTCCTTATATTCATATAAGCAGCATGACTGTGGCAAGTTTTGTGTAACTTAAACTGATTTCAACAGTGTTCACTAAAAGACAAAGGTTTCTTAAAAGTGACCATGAGAAAAACAAAACCCCTTTCAGTGATTATCAATGGTTTAATGCTCCTTTCACAGATGTTTATCAAAGAGTTTACTGAACAACTTGATGCTAAACAGTAAACAGTGACATCAGTAAGTAACCAACTGCAAAGATTCCTTGGAAGAACGCTTCCTTACAACCAACACACCCATGAAATTTAACTCTCACGCTATCAGCAGAGTGCAATAAGTGAACTTTGAGTCATAGCACTGGGAAACACTCCAGTCTGGCGGCCGGCAGTATCAACAGCAAATAACACAGAGATGACAGGCAGCAGATTAAACGTAACTTTAGAGAAAGGATATCAAAAAGCTCACCTTGAGCTTCATTTGACTCATCTCACTGTGTCATTGCATCAAAAGGAAAATGGTTAAAGAAAGAGGGTCTGGTTTTTCTACAGAAAATCTCTTTGAAATGTGGTCTATAGTG
>NW_019474554.1:0-4651 GCF_002814215.2 Seriola lalandi dorsalis | reverse complement strand
AAAAAAAAAAAAACACTATAAAAAAGTTGAGATGGAAGATTTGAATCAAAATGTTATACAGTTGTGGCGTCATTTGCTTGTGTCAGTCAAATCATGATGATGACACTGTCACAGTCCTGAAGAAACACATTTTTGAGTGTTAAATTCTTAATAAATACTTAATGTTTTTCCCCCCAAACTTTTATTTTGATTTTTTGCTTATTCCGTTATTGAATATTTAAATGAATGTAGAATAGATTTCAGGGGCTGTAAAACATGCATCAATAATGTGAAATTAAATAGAAAAAATGACAGCATTATTTTAAATCAGTTACATGATTGGGTAAGATACGGTATGGTAAGATTAGGCAAATTTTATGCATGAAACTGCAACACTAATCACCAACATATTCCTGCCATTTCTCTATTTTAGAATATGATTTTTTTATATATATTGTAAGCTTATCGCACAGAAGATTATATAATACAACCTTTACAGTGAAAACTGACTGTTATTACCAGATCAAAGAACAGCTGAAAACAGTTGGTTCAGTAACATGATGCAGAACACTTTGTTTTTATTATTCATTTAATCCATCTGTAATTTTGATGCCGTATAATAAACATGAAAAATAATAAGTTTTGAATCTTTCTGACTGATTATTGCATAACAGTTTCATTTTTAGAGCTTCTCTCTCTCGAACAATCTGATCTTTCATCCACACATGCCCTCGAAGACAAAGCAGAGCCATACCACGCACCGCAAGAAGAACCTCGCGTCCGTTTCCATTCTGATCTCCCCATGTTCCTTTGCATCCTGCGCTCTTTCCTCTCTACAGGTGAACTTGGCTCTGAAGCAGAAGTCAGACATTGAGCACTACAGGAACAAGCTGAGGCTGAAGGCTAAGAGGAAGGGCTATTATGATTTCCCCTCCACCGACGGCAGCAGCAGCAGTCGAGCCCTGGCGCAGAGACAGCGGCACAGTCATGAGAGGGCAGCCGGTGAGCATGGCAGACCACTGGAGCCTGATGATGAGCGAGGTTCCACTTATGTCAAGTCTCACAGGAGGTGAGGGGAGAATGGAAAAGCAAGTGGAACCTGGGTTTGACTGAGTGTAAACAGAAAGGAAAATCCTTGCTCGCATTAGGGTGGGGAGGAGACCTCCCATACATGGACACAGTTTGATTGGGCTTCTCACCATGGGCAGTTATCCGTAACTGCTGACCCCTGCCTTGTCTAATTAGCTCATAGATAAGTGAAACTGTCCCCTCTAATGTTGTCATTATCCTGTCTTAGCAGGCATTGAGAGACCCATCAGGTCTGTCTGATTAGTTTGATGCAAGTCCTGAGCTTCCATAATGGGGATAAGAGGATTGGCAGGGTGTTGGATGGTCCACTATGCTGGTTCTGTCCTGCTTCCTCTTTACAGATGCACATAAAGATGGACTGTCTTTGGATATTACAGATTTAGGTCAAGTGTGCAAACAGTCTTTTCCACACCAGATTAACATGCCCCCATACCAGCTGCACTCGGAACAGAAAGCAACTTTTGAATTTCGGCTTGTGTGTTAGTGAGGGGTTGGATGGCTATGTTTATATCCCACCCTGGTGAGCAAGATAAGGATTTTAGCAGCTATTTGCTGTCGAAATTAGTGTGTGGCTGATTAGCTACACCAACAACATACAGTACATTCCCCCAGCTGGAGAGATCATGTCAGAGCATGTTTGCTGATATGCATATTCTCCTCAGTCAATGATTATACATTGTTGTTATGTTGTACTGGATGCTGTATCAGTGTTGCATTTTACTGTGAAAACACCTCAAGGCTATTCTCACATCTGGCATCTGACGTAACATTTAGAAAGATTATTTGAAATATTTACGAAGCTCTTTTACTCAATCTCCTCATGAGATTGTATGTATCTCAATTTATATAACTTTCTGAAAGGAAAATCAAATACATCTCCCAACCACGTTCATACTGTCTGGCACAATGAAGTTCAGAAGGTTCATTGTACCAGACCGTCCCTCCACCTCCCACTCCCTTTCACTGCAGGCACACTGAAACTGAACTGAAAGTAATTGAAATGTTTTAACTTAACTACCCCAGGTCTGACTTGTACTGAATGCACTCCTCACTCTAATTGGCAGGCACTCCCAGGTAGGGCAGACGGCATATCGCAGCAGACAGAGTCTGAGCAGTCCAAGTCCCGGAGGAACAGAGATGGACCTGCTTGTTATGAGGGAGAGACCCAGGAGAGGCATCCGCAACAGTGGCTACGATGTGAGTCACATGTCATCACCCACAGACACTGTGTCCCAACCAAATGCAGATCATTAACATTTTGAAAAAGTAGCACCTACTCTGACAAAGTGATTGACAGTTTGATGCATATAATTTTAGGTTATTAGCAATATACATTTAGAGGGCTGGTGAACAAGTAATATACTAGCAATAGTAGTTCTTACTTGTGAAGAACATATAAACTTTTAAGTTATTATATATATTAATGATGTACTAGGGATTTACTATTCAAATACAAACATTTGCTCATTTATATGCTTGTTACCAAATTGAGATGATAATTAAAAAAAAAAACCTGATGCTACTTTTTTACTTTTGTGAGATGGAATATAAAAATAGAAAAGATCATCATCAATCAGAGCTTGTCAGTGCTAAATCTGTGCCTTATTACCCTATTTAAGACACAGCGCAGCAACAGAGCTAGAAATCAGACATAGTGCGCCCAGGTGTGGTTTCAAGTGGGCCACAGCAAGGAGGAGAAGTGGTTCATTCATAATTAAGAGTAAAATTTTATGAGGTCCTGTCGTTTTGATATATAATGCATCTCAGGATGCCTGGTTTATGTCTCCACTCTTTCATTGTTCCATTATGTTTCTGTGTTTCTGTCATGAAGTCCCAATACTAGCATGAGCAGACCATTCCTAAAGAGGGTTTTCATTCTGAGCTGTCCTTTTGTAAAAATTTTAAGCGGTGATAGAAATATTCCACTGAACTGTTGTTTACCTGCTATCCATTTTGACCCATCACAGCAAGAAAAACACAGGTGTAACTGGCTCTGGTATTGTACTTGCTGGCTTGGCTGACAAGGACACCGCTAAGAAAGAAATTATATAATCCTGTGCTTTGTCTGCTATTGCAAGTCAAATGTCTGCTGTGAAAATAACATATTGTGCATTTTATTGAGAAAAATCAGCTGCTTGGGACGAAATGCCACAGGTCTTAACGTGACAAACATAACAAATTAAATAACAGAAAGCTCTTGACAGGCTCTAAAAAATTTAAAAAAAGAGAAATTTCTTGACTCCAACCTCCCATTGTCGTGACTTTTTGTCAGTTTGTACTTGCTGTGGCTAAACTCAGTGTAGCCAACTGTTCAGCTCTGTTAGAAATATGGCACAATAGCCAGTACAAGCTACACAGTCCACTCTGAGAACTCGTGGTCATGTTGATTAGAGTGGGACTAGTGTGGCTGCAGGCCCCATCTCTGCAGATGCACGTCTCTGCTGTTTCATGTTGCAGGGGGGGCTGATTTATGAGGTGCACTACGCTAGGTCTCCTGTGGCTACCCTCTATTCCTACAGGAAGTGGGGCAGCCTCAACTCTTGTTAATTTATCACTGAATATAAGGTCTGGATAAATGGAAACAGAGGTTGGGAGAGGGAGAAAAACAAGAGGATATGAAAAAGAGGCTGAGACCTCGGAACATGTGAGTAAGGGATGGGAAAGATAGAATGAAGTAGCAGTTGAATTGAGAATGGTTGTATTGAATATAATGCAGATAAGAAAAGAGAAACAGAGGAGGAAGATACAAAATAGTATGAGCACACATAAATTAGGCCTCTAGTAACTTTTTAAATGTTGTTGGCTTGTTTATAAGTGCAGAGCAGTGTAGGTTTGCACTCACTGAAGCAAACTGCCTGGTTCTGACGCTGAACCTACTGTGACAAAGCAGTAACACCGCTGGAACAAACTCTTCCTGCATGAGTTTTTCTCAGAAACTATTGCAGCTCTGTCAACAACCCACTGAGAGAATGACAGAAGATGTTATAGAATTTGCAGTTTCCCAGCTTTCTCAGGGCGTACCTGTTAATAACCTGCTAATTCAATAAGGAGATGTTGAATTTTCCGATATTTGATCCAGGTGTAAATCAGAATATGCCCTCCCAGGTGTCCACTGCTACAGATTCACCCATACAAGACATCGACCATAAAACTACCATGAAATTTTGGAGTTTCATATCCTTTTATTCGTATATGTATAACAGATTCAGTGTCCTTTGTAGCTTTGTTTCCTTATAAATCAGATCACTTATAAAGTCTGTTATAAAATAGCTCACACTGTTGATATGTACTTGCAAGTCAAAGTTGGAAGATGTGTGTTGAGTCTCAATTGTGAATGGGTTTGCATGTTTTAGACGGAGCCTGAGTTGATAGAAGAGACAAATGTTGACCGTCTAATGGGGCCGCGGGGATACATGTATGGCCGGGGCTTGAAAGGCCACTCAGAGACATCCACTCTGAGCTCACAGCCGTCCATTGATGAAGTGCGACAGCAGATGCACCTGCTGCTGGAGGAAGCATTCAGCCTGGCTTCAGGGGGACAGTCCACGTCCGGAAGGCAGTCCCACCACCACCACCACCACCA
>NW_019474553.1:0-1651 GCF_002814215.2 Seriola lalandi dorsalis | reverse complement strand
CTGATTGCTGAGTGTAACCATGAAGACGAAGGTCCCCTAACCTTTACAAAGTTCTTAGTTTTTACCCAAACCATGACCTGTTAATGTGCAATTTGAAATTGTGAACTTGAAAAAGCAATGGAAAACATCAATTCTGAAAAAAACTCTCAAATAACGAGGTGGTTTTTAAGTCTATTTGACAAAGCAATATTTTGCAAAATTGAAATGGAAACACTTTATTTGCATTCAAGTTGTGCCGCCATCCGTATCATGCCCCAAGGAGCCCGTTCCAACCGAGAGACAGACTGCTGGAAATCTGTTGTCACGTTTAATTGGAATGATATCGCGAGAGGAGAAAACCCAGCTTTATTTGAATATCATCACTCATTGCAAATACAGACCATTCACAATTGTGTTTTGTCGACTTTAAAAAAAAGCAGAGAGCAAGGATCTTAACTGTCCAAAGTCTTTTCTGGTCTGGAGTCATATCAGCTGCAGACCTAACTGGAGGACAATGACACATCAGTGCCTTTTGAGAAGGAAATGTTGACTTACCCAACAGATCACTGTAATTGCTCCTCACTGTCATTCTAAAATTTTCCATATAATTTATATAGTAAAGGTTGATGTTTACTTTGTGTCAGGAAGTGTTCTCTGCCTCTTCACACGTCTTCGTTATACTCAGTTTCCAGGCAACTGAAGGGCACGGTGATGAGTACAGCAGAGCATAATGCAAGACTGGCATAGCTGCAGCAGGAACTTGACAAGTTTAATGAAGACAGGTAGGGAAACAAAGATGAGAGAAAAAGAAAGAAACAGAAGTTGGTGATGAGTGACAGGTCAAACGAACAAGGGCAGAGTGGAAGAGCGGCACAGCAGCTCACAGAGGCCTTCCAAGTCCCCCACAAATTCAAGCTAGACCAAAGCCTGGTTGATATATGTGGTAATAAAGTTATTAGGGGCCTCGTAGGCTATTCGCTTCGGGGGGTGATTCAACAAAATGACCTCACTTAGATATGATGCTGCTTTTGAAATGGCTCCGACAGCCTGCAACACTGAAACCACAACTCTCCCGAAGATCCTCTGATACTGAACATGTGGAATGTTTTCCTTGGCTCAGCTACACAACACCATGCTAGGAATTTATTTGGGTTTTCGATGTAGATGAGGGTTTTTCTTTGGAGATGGCAGTGTGAAGCTCAGCTGAGAGCTCTGGGTGGGTTTTGGGGGTTTAGCTCGGAAACCGGATGATTCAATAAGACGTTTGTGGAAACTTTTGCACACTTGGAGCTTTTATTGCTTGTTTAACCCAGTATTCAAAGCTCTTGATTCCTGCTGCCTACATTCAGGCCGGTCACAAAAGGTAATGTTTATTGTGAACAAGAAACTGTTAATTTTCAAAAGCCTTTGAATATAAACAGTTTAGTCCCTCTATAAATGTAGAGGAGGCCAATAAATGTTCTAAAGCTGAACCAAACAGCATGGATCGAGGTTCAGCGTCCTCAAATGTGGTATCTCCAGATGAGAGGCACATCTCTCCACACATGAAAACACAGCTCTCCTATTTCACCAAACCCTCCAGACGAGAGGGGAGAGACGGACTTAAACAAACACAATTCAGAAAAGTACAACTTTGTGCTGCTAAGCTGTAACTGTTACGGACCTTTGTAAG
>NW_019474552.1:0-1651 GCF_002814215.2 Seriola lalandi dorsalis | reverse complement strand
TTTAGGCGAGAGAGGCAGAGACACAATGCAGAGAAATAAAGGTTTTTGATAGCAGTGGCATTGAAGAACAGGGATCACACCAGAGTTCTTCAGTGTGTTACAGCTGCAGGTCTGTGTCCATCTGGCCTGCAAACTGAGATTAGTAGTGCACTTTTACCTGGGCAGAAGAGTTAAGTCATGCGACGGTGGTGTTAGTTTATAGCCTAACGTTAGCGTTTTACCTCTGTCGATTTGTATTTAGGCTTCAAAAAACCATAAAGTGGTTTTCATTTGTGAAGATTATCCTGCTGAACAAAACGTATCATACGTATCAAGTATAATAAACTTTTGTTTGTCACAGAACTTATTTTCTGCAGTAATCCAAAAGGTAAAAATCCCATTTGCTTTTTGTCGAGGGAACCAGAGTGACGCTAACATTTGGGTTAGCCTACAAAAATACTCTATCTAAAATATTTAGATAGAGTATTTTATGAATTCCTTTGGGGAAACTGTATTCGATCACAGATACAAAAACTAGATAAGAACACTGAAGGAAGTATAAAATACAACAGTAAACCATAAATGATACTGAATCAGAGCCTAGGATTGTAAATATGCCCTGTAGTACGCCTTATATTGGCAGTGAAACTCTTGTTGAAGTCTTGGCAAAGTATTTTGAATTGAAGATCAACTTGAATATATATGAAGGTAGGTTGTAACACGGGTGTACGGTGTCATAATTGTGTCGCATTCAGGCTGTGCTTTCCTCAGAGTTCACATATCCAGACTACTTGTTGACTTGCACCTCCCAAAGTGCGACATGAAAAAGCATCTTTTACATCCTTTACACACGTCCTCAAAGTTAAAGGGCAGTGTGCTAAAATTCACTGTGTGTTGTCTGTGTGTTTGGGCAACCCTCATCCACTTGTATATTCAGGAGACATACTGTATCACACTGTAATTTCCAGGTGTGTGTGTTCAGGTGGTCATCAGTCACTGGTAAACACATCACGTGAACCGAACCAATGAAAAAGCCACAGCAGGGTGTAAATAACAGAAGCTGGAAGGGCACAGAGGGAACCCAGGCTCCCCTCTGTGCCTCCAGCCAGCACAGAAAACAACGCCGCCTCCACCGCAAAGCTACTGCATATAAGATTTATAAGCATCCCGGAATAATTTTTGTTGAAATTAGAGACTGGAGGCGCTGTGAGAACGGGATATAAATGGCTGGATTGCAACTTTAGCCCAAGGCTTTTATGCTTGTCTCATGTTGCGACAGGTCACGCATCACAAAAAAACAAATTGCTCTGCTCCGGTGTGGATGCCTCCCTGTGCGCATACAGGTGCAAACACTGGCACACACAGGAGCAGAGTTCACAGACAGACGGTGCCTGGTGCTACCCCATTACTCGTGCTGATTTCGCTTCTGCCTATAAGACTTAAGACTTCTGCCATAGGTTTAAATGCAAAGTCCAGGTGGCAAACATGAAAATCCTCGACTTTACGAGCTGAGAAGAAGCACCTGAATGCAGTTTGGTTTGGTTCTCTGTGAAGTGAATGAGCCATCATCTTTCTGGTCTCTGTATTGGTAATGCTAGCCGTTTTCTGTCAACCCAGAAGCTGTAGGAGTGGTTAGTTCTGTGAATTGACTTAGAACATCCTGTGCAACAGT
>NW_019474551.1:0-1651 GCF_002814215.2 Seriola lalandi dorsalis | reverse complement strand
TGTGTGTGTGTGTGTGTGTGTGTGTGTGTGAGAGAGGGCGAGAGTAAACGTGACAGAAAGAGGGAATGCAGGGAGACTTTTGACGTCAAAATATCTGCTTCAGGCTGGGATCGTACTGATTTTTTTATTTTATTTTTTTTTAAGATGTCAAGCAGGAACTGGGATAAATAAATTGGTCCTGGGTCTGGCTTAAACCAGAATTGCAGCCCTTCGCATCACTCTCACTCAGTCATACAGACAAAAACACACAGACACAGCCTATACACAGTGAGAGCAGAGACACTGCAGAGAGCTGGATGGCTGTGTGTCTGCGCTCAGAGGGACAGCGAGACAGCCAGCCAGGCCTTTAAACGAGGTCAACCAGCAGGAGTTAGCCGGAGCAGAGCTGCCCGGGCAGTTGGGCCTCGCTTTGGGCGCCGTCCAAAGACCAGAGCCTAAACACCAGTGAGATAAACACTCGGGCCTAGAGGGAGCTTAACATTGCCATCAAGCTGGGACAAGTAAACACATACAGCTCCTTAGTGCACACAACAGACGCCACTGGGATATTGCTTTCATAATCATTTTCACAGCTTATGTTAGTGTCAAAGTGAACTGGCCGTGCACATATTTATTCCCTGCTCACACAAATAAAATGCACAGTAACGCTGACTCCCGCAACTTGCAGTGGCCGGCAAAACAGACGCACATGAGCATAATCGTGCACAAAGTTTTAAGACATCCTCAGAGAAGCGTCCGGGGAGCAACGTGTCACGGGTGATGAAGGACGGTCCACTGACCCTACACTTTGACTCTCCTCATATACAGCAAACTGCAAATAACCATTTTTCTGCTCGTTTGTGAGTTCATAGTTCAGACTAAGGGTGTCACTTTTTATTCGATACACAAACTACCCTTTGAATGTGGGGGAAAGTAAAATATTCCATCCTTAATAACCTGTTCACATCTCAGATTCTCCATAGCGAGCCAAGACACCTGAAGAAGCTCAGACTAGGACAGACGACTCTTTCATCTGATCCTCCTGGATACCTCCCTGTGGAGACATTCCTAGACAAGTCCAGCTGGGAGGAGACCCTGTGGGCAGACCCAGAACACACTGGAGGGATTATATATCCCAACTGGCTTCAGGATCTCCCTGGAGGAGCGAGAGGATGTGCCAGAGGAGAGGGATGCCTGGGCCATCATGTTTATAGCTGCTGCTACCGTGACCTGGATCCAAATAAGTGATGTAAAACGGATGGATGTTCCAACCCGTCTTGTTTTAAGCACCTTGGGTAGACAGCAGGGTGAAGCCAGGTAACTTCTGTGACAGTAAACATAGCCGCTATTAATCTCTATCTTTTCGTCGGTGTCCCTTGCTCTTTCTTTGCCTATTTCTATCCTCTGTAAGCATGCTGCTGTGCTCATTTTACATCCAATCTCATGGGTCCCTAGACAAATGTTACCTCTACATTCCTCTCTTTTCCCATCCTCCCCGGACCGAGTGTTTGCTTTCTGCCTGGGTTTACGGTGTGCTGCTGCTGCTGTTGCTGCTGCTGCTGCTGCAGCTGGGCAGAGCGGATGTAAGACTTTGCCTGGGGGCGAGTGTATTCAAGTCTTCAAAGTGTTTCCATGTAAATTCAGAGTTTCACCATTATCCACAGAGCCAATT
>NW_019474550.1:0-1651 GCF_002814215.2 Seriola lalandi dorsalis | reverse complement strand
CACTTAAGATCAAAAGGTGCGTGTGCTTCCCAATTCTGTGACCACGGAGATTCCAGATACTGTTTGCATACACTGACATGGCAACTTCGATACAGACAATCCACGGAAAGCAGGAGGAAGAGGATACTATTAAGATTCCAGGGTTCTGCTGTAGTTGCTGATAGGACAGTGCATCCAACAGGCTCATCCTCCCATCCTGGTTCGCATGCAGCGCAAGCCACTGTGGGCTCAGGGCAGGGTTGGTGGTGAATGCGTTTCCTGTAATTGTATTTCCTCTGCTGTCATTTGGACAGAGTTAGTCTGTTTCTGGGCTTTTTTTCCCTTCATTGCCGGGATATGAAAAAGGCTACGCATAAACCAATCCATGTGATGAGGGGATTTTGCAAGAGAGGAGCAGATGTCTCCCACCACACCACACCACACCACTCCACAGCTGGACATTGTGTAACAGAGCCACGGTGAGGCAGAGCAGCAGTGGCAGGGAGATGGATGGCTGAGTTGGATGTTGCAGAGCTGCCATGTAGTTCCTAAATAACACAATGACAAGAGAAAGAGCCGCCACGCAACCCAAAAAATACAGACATACCATTACACCATAGTCCTTTATGGGACAGGAAAATAAGACTATTTGGATGAATAGATGTTCCACAGACAGAGGACCCTGTTACAAAAACCAGGGTGACCACAACAGTCTGGCACTGTAAGGTCTGACTTAATGTGGGTCACAGAGCAGTAGCGTGTCACTTCAGAGAGCATAAATAAACACTATCTTCTAGGTATCTGTTACATAAGCCTATTGTGAAACAGCTTAGACCAGCAATAGCTTAGAGAAACTTCAGAGAAAATCTGTTGAGGTAGGTATAATAAGACAGAACACAGACAGTTTTGAGGCAGGTGGCGTGTTCTTCAATTAAAGCTGGTCCAGGGCCTGTGACATGATCTATCGGAGCCGAGGGTGGAGTGACATGTGTGAAATGGAAACACTGAAATATGTAGGTTGCCCCAAATAAAGTCCACCCATTGCTGAAAAATCATAACTTTACCCATTGCTGCAATATGATGCATGAAGGAAAAATTGATGTTCTGGTATTGCTTAGCGTAGTGTTATCACAAGGTATAAGTAAGTCAGAAATCAAGAAATCAAAGCTTCTCAGTTGGTGATTAAAGCAATAGTTCCTTGACTTTGCATTAAAAAAAAAGAAGCAATTTGCTTTCTTGCGGAGTTAGATGAGAAGATCGATACTACTTTCATGTCTGTCCATTCAATGTTAAGCTGGAGCCAGATGCGGTTGTACAGGGGGTTATGAGCCAGACTATTTTTTGGCTGGGAGCAGTGACTATCTGGAGTCTCTGTTGCATGGTGCCAACAAGACTCAAGAAAGTCATCTCCTCCCCGCCAAGAAATAGTTCAGGACCCGATCTGCGGTCAAACCGCAACTTGTCACTTTTATAGTGTTTAATCAGGTTCAACAAACTAGATAAAATGTGTTAATTAGTGAGCTTTAAATATACTGGTAGGTGGATCTTTCAGCGTTGTTTTTCAAGCTAACCATCTCCTGGTTCCAGCTTCATATTGAATGGACCGACATGAAAGTGCTATCAGTCTTCTCATCTAAAAAAGTGAAGAGGCATATTTTTTTTCTTTTTTTTT
>NW_019474549.1:0-1652 GCF_002814215.2 Seriola lalandi dorsalis | reverse complement strand
GGGTGGGGGGGTTAGGAATTATAAGAGATCATAATCATAAGAGAGGAATAATAAAATAAAACCTTTTAATCGTTTGAGGTTACAGTCGACTTCTTGGCCACAAGAAAAGCTATTAAGGTATTAAATTGACCAGTATTGTTTTGTCCATGACACTGATTTTACTTCTTAGTTTGTCAGGAAAAATCATCGATCGCTGTTAATGCACAAGATTAAGCCACTGAATTCGTTTTTACACACACATGTACTGTAAGGTGGGGAGCCGGAACTGAGAAGACTGAACACCGTCCAAAGCACAATTATTAGAGGATTCATGAGTCACTATGTGATGCATTGAGCTAATACACACTCCTGTGATTCATAATAATGATGCTGATGGGTGTGTGTATCAGCCAAAATGTATTTCCTTTACTCTATTTCTTGT
This sequence comes from Seriola lalandi dorsalis, assembly GCF_002814215.2. NCBI lineage: Eukaryota > Metazoa > Chordata > Actinopteri > Carangiformes > Carangidae > Seriola > Seriola lalandi. Next base: position 1,231 of record NW_019474549.1, on the reverse strand, counting down.
CATGGCTCTGTGAAGTGCAGCTTATTCAGCCTGTGGTTGGGTGGACACGGGACATTTAATTTGATATTACTCAGCCAGTCTGACCTGCTGCAAAACACCCCGCTTAAAAAGAAAACATGTACAAATTAATGGGATTAACGATAAAAAATAATGGATGATAGAACAGTCTTTGTGACCACCACATTACCTTGTTACTTATATTACTGCCACCCCCCCTCATGCTGTATTCTCAGATACTTCTTACCTACTGTGAATGAAAAGAAAACTCTGGCATTTGACCAATTAGTGGTGATGCACCGACACAAGATCTTTTTGACCTCCACATAAGTGCTTCTGATGTTTGGGTTCAGATCAGACACTTTAAAAGCCTCATCAGCTCATAATGCTCTACAATGATGTTATTAAATATCATAGTAAGTTCAGTTATTGGTGTTTTGAAATCTATAACAATAAGTGATTAAACTCAGGCCGTTTAACTGCTGTTTTAAAACTGTTTTTCCCATAAATTACTGTCTGTGTATTAATGTCTTATTTGTTTTCCTCTTATTGCACACGCATCACATACTCACATTTTCTGCTATTATTTTGATATCATTATAAATATATATTATTGCTGCATTTTATCGTCTATATTTTGAATGTTAATTTCTCATTATTTTTATGTAGCCACATTATTTTGCGATATTTCTACATACTTCTGTGGAGGCTTTAAATAGCCCATTGGGCTTTTTGCCATCGCCCTGCACTGTACGCTATTTGTTTTCCTTTGTCATTTTCTTTGTATTTTAAATTGAGCAAAATAAATTAAACTACTAACTGTGCTATAATGAAAGTTGAAACTATATCTAGGATCTCGAATATTTCACAGCTAATTTACAGGACGAATGTTTTACAATCAATGCAAAGTTGCACCTTTTAGGCCTGAATGTGGGTGATGTTCCCATCTTTGAACCACAGACAGCAAGCACACAAAGAAAAACAAGTATCTAAACAGCTGCGTATTTCAGATTCTTCATCTTGGTTTCATCATTGTTTCCCCCGATGAGGGGGGACATAACTCTGGCAACAAAGAGGGAAATTCTGGTCCCCATTCCTCCCTGAAGGATGCTCTGGACATGTTCTGACATGCTTCAAGTGCATCCACTCTTTGGTAAAGGTATAAACGGCATTCTGCCCTCTGCTGGACAGTCGGGAACGTAGCACAGGAGGGAAGCAGCAGCAGCAGCAGCAG
>NW_019474548.1:0-1652 GCF_002814215.2 Seriola lalandi dorsalis | reverse complement strand
TGGAGACTGACCTGTCCTGTTCCTAGTTCTTCATCAGTGAGATATGTACGAAACACAAATTACAATCATTTCTTCTACACAAACAGGCCTGACTCCATGTTTGCATTATGACCCTTCTGCCTGCTCTACAAATACAATGGAAAAACACTATTACAGCGACCGTGTGACCTGCTGTCATTACACAGCTGTGGCTATTTATAGCACCCACTAATTCACATGTCATCATCGGCAGTAACTCATAATCATCAAACATCAGAAAGATGGTCAATGATTGATGAACAGCGTCATATTGAAACAGAATCTGCAAACTGCTTTAAAACAGGGGCGGGACATCCAATGAAGGGTCATGGGTAAGGTTAGAACCCGTTAGGACTTAGGCCAGGAACACTCTGGATGCGTTGTGTGTGCATTGCGTGTGCGTTGCATGTGCGTTGCGTGTGCATTGCATGTGCGTTGCGTGGTCATTGCGTGTGCGTCTCTAGTAAATTAAAAAAGTAGAAAGTGCAGGTAATTCATTAAAATAAGGTCTATAAAGGTTCATTTTTAATAAATAAAAATAACAACTCATTGAAAAGTGCTAAACTTTTATATCTGATCTTTCATGTTCAGCTGATCATTTCTCCTGCAGCTAAATGTCTGGTCTGGAGTGCACATGAGGGCGTGCACGTTCTCAACACACCCAGACTGGATCAATTCCTGATCAGAGCCGCGTCTTTAATCTATTTCTCCTCCTCAGTCTGATGACGACGTCTGGTGTCATCGCAAACCATCAGGTCAAGTCCAAACAGGAAAGTGTTGCAGAGTCTGAAACATTTACACATATTTATTCTGGTGGAACCAAGTCTGAAAATGAGGTTGAACTGTTGTTGATTATGTTATGTTATATCATATTATGTAATGTTATGTTCTGTGCTGCTTTGATTATTTTTTCTGGGCATTTAAATGTTTCGTGCGATTTTTCTATCTGCGGAAAAACGGTATTTAAATAAGAAAAAGATGATGTTGATGTTGTTTTATATGTTTTGTCTCTATAGTGATTCATCAGTCCTATAATTGATCGACAGATATAAACAGAAACAGCTTCAGAAACCAATCTGACGAGCTGAAAATGTGAATCAGTTTTGGACACGGACAAAAGAAGATGAAGACCAGTGTGTGCAGATAAAGGCTTTTAACAAGAATCAGTTGGTGAATTTCCAATAACTGACGCTCTCAGAGGTGATCAGTACATGAATGAACAGATATCTAAAAATGACTCATCAGTGTCACTGACTGAATCAGTAGGTTTAACATCTGATGAGACACAGGATGTTGGTAAAAGTTCACAGATGTCACAGTGAGATAAAAACACTGATCAAACAGCGAGTCGTCAGACAGCGACTCTGAATCTGTCACCTGAACAGAACAGGTAAGCAGAGGATTGCGTAATTTCCACCTTTGGAGAAAAGAGTTTTGTTTACAGCAGCTAGAAGTAAAAACCAGTTTATCTGTCATTTTGCTGGAGGGTGTTTGAGAGGCCCACCTAACAACACCCAGAAGAATGTGTTGTGGGACTGAGTGACAGTGGGATGTGGGCCTTCCCTGTGTGCTCTGCAGGATCAACCTGTGAGGTGGCGCTTTGGAAACAAAACTGGTTTCCAGAAAAAAAAAAA
>NW_019474547.1:0-1652 GCF_002814215.2 Seriola lalandi dorsalis | reverse complement strand
ACACACACATACGGTCGCTCTGCTGCTGTGCGGACATTAAGCCTATTTTCCAGCCAGAGGTCAGTGTGAAAAGCGTATTGTTTTGTGAATCGTGGCGTTGCGGAGCGGGCAGTCCACCGCCACTTCTTAACCTTCGGGTCCGAACATTCAGCTGCACAATGGTGAGCAGAGAGCAGACACTTCCTGTTTCCACAGCGTTATTCTGTGCCGTTTGCTGTATGAAGCAGCTGCAGAATGCTGTGCAGAGAGTGAATGGCAGTCAGAGTGACAAAAGGCGAGCAGTAATGCTGTATAGAGTCTGTTTCCACGCGCACAGTCAGACGGTGGGATGGATTGACTGCAGTTGTTTAACAGCACAACAGACTGACAGGCTGGTGGCGGCGGCGGAGATCACGGGACGGCTGGACTGAGCTCGCCCTAGCCGCCAGGTGCCGTCGCGACTCCTCCCAGATCAATTGTCTTGTCAATCCAATGTCAGTTTGCTTCTCGCTTACAGAGTTGTTAATTTGGGTCCACTGTGACAAAGTGTAATCTTTGGGAGGCGGTGATGGTCGGTTGGTGGTACTGTAGGGTGTCATAAGGTCAAATTGATACCATCAACACAATGTGTGGCCAGTAGGAATAAAGTTCGATAGCATTTTATCAAATTCAAATCCTTTTTGAATTCCTTATCGAATCTTCGGTTTATCTTTCAGTAACTAAAATATAAAATACCAAGTGAAAGATGTCTGATCACTTTTTCTGGGCTAACAGAAACACAACAGTTTTTAGTGGCAACCTGATTGATACTGAAAATAAAATGAGCAGAATAATGTATGAAATGTTCATTAAATACATCTGACACATTCAGTTAACAGCTGCGCCGGAGTCCAGAGCACTCCACTGATTTAGCATTGCTCTGTTTAATTTATGTTTCCTTATTATCCAGCTGTTTCTCACAAAGGCTTAACAAAGCAGCAAACAACAGATAAATATTTAACAGTGAGCATCAATCTGCTACTTCCAGACAGACCATAAGTAAAGCCAGGACTAGATACAGTGGCTGGTGACTCCATAATGCACAAAGAAAGAAACATATCTTGGTTAACTGTTGGCATGTGTATCAAGAAAATAACACTCAGCTTTACCACACTTTGCATCAGACTATTGATATGAGCAAGTTTTTCCAAGTTTAATTGCTAAAATTTGGTCAGTGAAGCAATCTTTTATGCTGGGGACACATTCCTCTGTCCAGCATTTTAATATCACCTTGCACTGCACTATTATAACAATATATTATATCGGACTCACTATGGACAGTCACATAGCTGGACTGTGTATGGGTGAAACTGTTAAAAGGATTTTGAAAGAGCAACGGCCAATTGGAAAAGCTCAGCACTTGGCTGACCAATGGTGTAACTTCATCACTCACTGACATGTGATTTACTATCTTTATATTTATTACAATATAAAACAGAAAAGCAGCAAAAACAGAACGAACGTCACAAAAATTACTTAGATGATTATCGGTTGTTCCCTCAAAATATTCTGACTTAATTCTCAAAATCTAAAACATCAATATCCAAATGGAGCAAGCACATGGGAGCACAAAACTGTCTTAGTTTAACGGCTGGTTTTACTGTGTGAGATGCTCACTGTCATGTGACAAACAC
>NW_019474546.1:0-1652 GCF_002814215.2 Seriola lalandi dorsalis | reverse complement strand
GTCTGTTTCACCTCAAACGAAGAAGAAGTCTGTCATTTGTGCCCTGTTTGTGCTGGATATTCTGCCTCTGTCTCCTGCAGTACTCCACCCACGAACCATATGTCCCTGGACTTTCTTCCTGTTTCCAGATCCACCTGCTCACCTGTTTGCTATTACCAATCACTGGAACCTCCACGCCTACCTACACACCTGTTCCTCATTCCCCTCACTGTCTCCCCTGTATCTATACCATCCCGTTTTCAATGCGTTTCCCCTTTGTGCCCTTCATGCTGTGGACTTGTTCCTGTTACCTTGCCCAATACCTGCATTTAGCTAGCTGTTGTCTCTTACCTGCCTGTCTGTCTGTCTGTCTGTCTGTCTGTCTGTCTTCCACACTGCCTGTAAACTTGGTCTTCCTCATTTATTTGATCAATTTGACTGCACCAGTCTCCCTATTTGTTTGTGCAGTTTCCCCCCTGCCTGTGCTCCTTTACCACCAGCCGTGATACTTTGTTTTGTATGAATCTTAATGTGCATGCATGAACGTTTTTGAGTTCTGGTTGAGTGACCTTGCTCTACATGGAGGATGCATCTTCTCAGTGTTTTCTGATGTGTGATAAAGGCTTCATGCGGCTCTTCCACTATTAATGACACTTCTGCATAATAACATCTTAAATGGTTTTTAATTATCAGACGGGAAGATTTGACAGAAGTGTTCTTCTGTTCTGTCTACTGGGAACAATGTGGCTAGTATTGATTCATATATGGTTCTGTGATTATTAAACTAAGATGATAATAAAAAAATTACATTACAATATACATGGATAATTGGAAAGCCCTGAGCCCAACGCAGCTGATTTATTCAATGTGTATTGTGTATGCCTCACTAGAGACTTCAAGCTGTATGTTTGATAATCACATTTCCTCACCTCAGACCTGCAGCCGTAACAATAAAGCTGTGTTGCTGTTGTTTTTTTAATCTCTGTGACATTTTCTGACTGCACAAGAATGGAAACTGATGGTAAATATTGCAGTGAGAAACGGGAAGAGCTCATTCTCTATTCAATGGAAAAGCAACATCAAATATTTCTCTGATATTGATCTAGAACCTTTTACTACACATGCAAAACTTTTCTGAAGACATGATTTACTCGGACCTTGCTTTATGCATTGGAAACTTAATTTTGAAAATCAGCTCCTGGTTTTGTAACCACAGTGTTATATTGAATATACGTACCCAAGATACTCCACAACAAGCAGTTGGATAATGAACATGTAACAATCAGAAATAATTTGTAACAGCTCTCTTCAGCAGAGGTCTCTGAAATTGCTTGGGAGGAAAACAACCTGCTCAACAAGCCATGTTCATTCAGCAGACAATGATAATACAGTGATGCTCTCCACAAAGCAACTTAAGAGGATAGCACTTAGAGGTATGTTTCTCCAAAAAGCCCCTGAAGAGAGCCGGCCTGCCTGCTCCACTTCTCCCCTGACTGACAGCACACTCCAGAGGAGCCACGCTGCAGGACATGCACACTGATCCAGTCTGACACGCCTGACCTTTCCTGGGCCGCATGGCTGGCTCACCGTGCTGTGCGCCCTGGCCGGCTGAAAAGGCCATACAGTGCCATGCAGGCAGTGCCATCGCAGCCCACCCCACCCCACCCCACACC
>NW_019474545.1:0-1652 GCF_002814215.2 Seriola lalandi dorsalis | reverse complement strand
TTTTTTTTTCAGCTTGGTGGGAACAGCCTGACTGGGCTGCACAGAATCCTGGGTCCAGTTTCACAAAGACAGACTTTGACTGTGCCTTAGCTATAACAAACAGTCAGACTCCAGATACATGTCTGAAGCAGTTTAGTTCTTGACTATCTTAAACCAGACTGTGGTACAATGAATTCTGGGTAAATTAAGACTTTTTTCAAAAAAAGACCAACCGTGGAACCGCATCCAGCCACACAGCTCCATTTACCTCAGCAGAACATGTTGGACATTTTACTTGAAGAGTGAAACAATAAAAAAACAAAAGAAACAACCTGATTTGGGAAAAAATGGCTGCCATAAACCACAAAATATGAGCCATGTTCTCTTGTTTTTTGTTGTTGGATGCTACTGCTCAGCGCAGGTGTCACTAATTACCACGTTACTATGGTAACGTTAATCTTCGGCCCGAGTTAGCCTGGGGGTTAGGTGTCTAATGTTTTGGACTTAAAATTAGTCAGGTTTTATTGTTGTGAAACAGTCTTGCTTGCGTTAGACTGATCTATGAGCAGAATGGAGACTGGACCAGCTCCAGCCTCGTCACTGAGCTTCAGTGTTTTACTTCACCAATGCGCTTGGGTCTGAATGGAGGAAAATTACTGCAGGAAACCCTGAAAGAGTGGAGTCATAACAGCATATGAGTGTCCGCATACTTTTGGCCACAGAGTGTGTGTGTGAGTTCGAACAGTTAAAGAATCTCTCAGTTCACCGTGATTAAATCTCATAACTCCACACAGGTGATATATAAAAACAATATCATCTGACTCATGTTTGGCTGTTTGTGCAGAACGATGTCAGCGTCTGTTTCCATCTGGTCGTTCTTGGCTCTTTGACACAGACACAAAATATGAAACCAAACATGGAACAACCATCAGGTCAAAAACTCTCAGACATCTGACGTCTCAAATTAGCTTCGGGCCACCGGCAGACGCAGGGATAAAGGATGTAGATCAAGATATGATTAAAGGTCGCAGCCACTGGAAATTACAGGCCTGCTGCAGTCATGTTATTTCCATGTCAGGCCCGGTCTGGAAAGGGCTCGGACCTGCGGCTCATCCTTCAGGCTGGGTTGGCGGTGAAAGCCGTGCAGCCGGAGGAGACACGGCAGGCTGCTGCTCCGGTTAATAGCTGTATCCGGGACAGGCGTGTTCTGGTAAATTGGTGGCAGATGTTGGTGAGTTTGGACGTAAGCGGGGGCTTTCGGAGGGAGAGAGGTTGGAAGTGATTTCATTACTGGAAGTCAGGAGTTTTTCTGTTGGGACTTGTACCTATCCGACTTCTTTTTGGTGCCTTAATCTTATTTGTTTTGTCTGTGTGCAAACTTAAAGCACTTTAATTCCAACTTTTGTACTTGACAGAGCACAGCACCATGACAGAGTTTAAACACTGAGGCCCTGATTCACTCAGAGAAGGGGTTTGGAGTTGGCAAATGTTCCAGTACTGTTCATTAAAGTAGACAGTAAACAGCAGAGGCACAGGCTGATGTTTTCAAGTACTTTCCTTGCTTGAATATTCACTGAGGTATTTATTGTTCATTTGGAAATACTAGAAATGTTTCTCAAATCTAAAACTGCAAGGAAATGTTTGTGAGGAAATTTGAGTATTTACAGTTTCAA
>NW_019474544.1:0-1652 GCF_002814215.2 Seriola lalandi dorsalis | reverse complement strand
ATTTTTCATCATTGTATAAACATGTATAAGTTTCAAAATATCCTGTGCAGCTAATCATTAGAGAGTGTTCCTGTCCATGTTCTCCGGTCTGGATCCTACAGAGAGACTTTAATCTCAGACAGGACTTGAAACTATTTTAAAGCATGTGAAAGTAATTTTGGATCTTAGGTATGCACGTCATTCCCTTGATGTTTTCAACAAAGGGCCTTCAAAGGTTTGTCAGCGTCATCCTCGTGATCTCCCAGGACACTGTAATCTCCTGTGAGATGCAATCAGCCTGAAGACACACTCGGCTCCGTCAGAAGGACCAGTTGGTAATCAGAGCCCTGAAGCATCTATGTGACAATTAGCATCAAGATTACACTTCAACCTTATATACAAACTGCTTCTCGTCCCTGTAGAGCAGTCCTCAGCCCGTGTGTGCTCACTTCATATTATTTTTCATAAAGTAAACAAACTTGAAGTGACAAAAGACATTAGTCTTCTGGCCACATACACACTTGTTGTGAGGAGGGACTCAGATGGGAAAAGTGAGAGAGCTGACTTATTTCCAGATAAGCAAAGCGAGGCTGAGAATACCAATAGCTCCTTGGCTCTAAGTGTGTTTTAGGACAGTGGTGCGTTTTCATTTTGAGGTGGCTGCGTACTCCAACAGTCTGCACTGAAAAAGTGACTATGAGGTTGAAATGCTAATTTTCAGATTTGAGGACGCTTGAGAAGAATTCAGAGCCATAATGTGTGAAATTGTTTTAGGACGACACAGCAAGACGCTGGGCCTTATTTACACATACTCTATTTTCCTTTTTTTCTTAATTTTGTTAATAAAAGAGAGAAATAAGAAGAAATCCTAAAATCTGATAGATTAGTTGTCGGCAAATGCTAAATGTTGTTCTTACCTTTGTATGAATAATAACACTTTGAAGAATCCAATTAAAGTTATCAAACTGTGCACATTTGTGTACGAGCTGAGATCAAAATCACAACTAAGGCAAGAGCAAACACTATCTGTTTTAATTAAGAACTCAAAAATCATTGTGTTGTTCTTGTCTATATCGAAAACATCATTGAAACATCCACAGTGGAGCTGGAAGAAGTTTGTGAACCTCTCGGCTAATGACCTTAACAAAAGCTGGTTGGAGCTTGGAGTCCAATCAATGAAACCACATTGGAGGTTTGGGTTGGAGCAACTTTGACGTATAAGAAATATTTTGAGTTTGATTTTCATGAGAGGCATCTGCTGATATGAACCAGGTCTCACAGAAGTGATCTCAGGGGACATAATATCAATAATAGTATTATATATAATAATAATTAGCATAAAGTGCGGTGGCGTAGTATAAAACCAGACAGAGTCCACGTCAGGAGGAGGAGGAGGTGGTGGATGAATATGACACAGGAGAGCCGTGTTCGATTCCCATGTGAAATTAACAGTTTATGTTGTTTCTATTATCCATGACCGTTGTTATTATTGTAACCATGGCAACATCTAATGTTGAGGAAGTACTTATCATAACCCAAATCACCATCTTCTCCTAAACCTAAGTCATGACTGTTATAATAGTAACCATGGCGACGAAGGTAGGTACACCACTCTCACTACAGTCCACACCTTTATCATTGTAACCATGACAACCAAGGTCCGGTATGCCTGC
>NW_019474543.1:0-1652 GCF_002814215.2 Seriola lalandi dorsalis | reverse complement strand
CCTACACACACACACACATACACACACACACACACACACACAATATGCGCACATTCAGCACAAACCACATACACATGTTTCAGCATAGCTGGGAACCAGTCATGGGTTTTGATAGATTTCTAAATATGTTTCAGAGATAAAGCAGCTCTCTATCGCAGCACAACCTTTTCAATAACTTCCTTTGACTTCAGCGGGAGATTTGCTGTGTGGGTTCAGGTTGCATGGTCAATCGCATGATAGCTCTGCGCCTCCAGGCATTCAAAGCAACAGCTTGTGCACCATTTGTTTTGTTAAAGCCATTCCTGACCTCAAAATATCTGCATCCTGAGAAAACTGGGGGATGAGAGAAACACACTGAGTGTTAACACCAGACTTTGCTAAGCTAAACCTGAGCCACGTATTAACACCTCTCTCCTTTTCATCTACCTGATTATAACTGTACTTAATAAGTCACTTTTATTTCATGCATTTTTATGAACTGCACTTGTTAATGCTCTTTTGTTTACTTATAATGTTTCATCATGTGCTGTACACATTTAATTCTCTGTTGGCCTGATGTGTGGTTTTGCTCTACTTGTATTTCCAGTAAAGTATTCTGTAAACACAGTTTTTAGAGAGTGAAATATAAATAAAGGTAATTATCATTATTATACACACTTGCATTTTGCATTGAGCATGCATGTTGCAACAGGTATGCAAAAATATTTAAAAAGTCAGCCTGGCAACTGGGTAGATTTGGTGGATATCTGCTCCAACACGAAATGTCTGATAGCCTGCCTCCGAATAACAAAGCACTAAAGCAAAAATGTTTTTATAATTCGATGCTGAACACACAAACACACACTCACACATGAGTACACATGGCTTTCGGCGACTTACCAACACAGCTGTGGTTGTTGCTGGCCAACTTGTGACCTGCGTTGCACTCGCAGTAGTACGAGCCCTGGGTGTTCACACATCTGTGCATGCAGTAGTGGGTCAGGGCACACTCGTCCCTGTCTGCCGGAAAACACAAACACATATGTACGTACAGGTTGAGTCATGGAGATATGGGCAGCAAGACACATCGCAAACGGCAAATTCTTTAAAGCAGCTCATTTTCAGAAAGAGTGTGTTTTGCATCTGCGAATGATAATGACTCACCTACACAGTGGTCTCCGCTCCTCTGGTAGCCCGGAGGACACTGGCAGGTGTAGGAGCCTCTGGTGTTGTAGCATGTCTGTTCAGGGCCGCAAGTGTGTCTACCCATCGCACATTCATCTATGTCTGCAATAAACACAAAAATGCTCAGATGAAGCTACGCGAACTTAATGCCTGCTGTATGAAGGAACGTATGGCAGACAAAGCAAAGCAACATGTCCGGACTGTATGCACTCTGTGATCTGTGATGTGTGAACTGTTTACCACCGACAGAAAAATCTGTGATCACTGAGACCATCACATCACACACGTGGGCATACGCGCACATGTTCACACAGAGAGCAGGCGATTAAATAAAGAAGGCTTTTATTCAGCAGCTCCGGGTGAAGGGAAAAACACAGATCATATCTTCTACTAACAGGACAGGCTTTTTGAAGGGGGAAGTTTGTGTTAGTGTGTGTGTGTGTGTGTGTGTGTGTGTGTGTGTGTGTGTGTGTGTGTGTGTGTGTGCG
>NW_019474542.1:0-1653 GCF_002814215.2 Seriola lalandi dorsalis | reverse complement strand
CCCCCACAGGCTGCACATGAACAGCGCTACACTAACTTCTTAAGACACCAACTTTCTTCATACCTTTTTGACATCGTCGTCATCCTCGGCGTCGCTGTCGTGACGCGCATCTCTCCTGGCCCTCTGGTCCCCCGCCAGCCTGCAGACACACATGAAATGATGAGACGCCCATTAGCAACAGATGCCTTGCAATGAAGGCAAACACAGCAACTGCTATTCTCACATCTGTCAGAAAGCCAATTATAGCCAGGGGTGTGATCCACACACAAAAAGTACAAAAATACCCACATGGAAGCAGCATCACACAAATCAAGGAACACTGCCATCTTATTTTCTCACTGCTTTTTGACCTGAGGAAGTGAACAAGTCACTTCAAAATAAACCAGTTTTAATCTCCATAATTACCAGCAAGAGGCATCTTTACTCATATTGGTGTTGAACTTACTCTGATGAATTACAACGGGCAACATTTTGACTATGTTTATAATTATGTGAAAGTGTATTTGTTTAACTAAACCTAATCTCTTATTCTAAAAACAAAGCAGTCAGTGCTTTACACTGAAAATGAAGCAAAGCTTTGAATCAGAACTATATTCATGAATTTTTGTTTTTACTTCCTCCCACTGCACCCACATATAAGATGTAAATGTCCCATCATGAAATTGTATGCACAGTTGGTGTATATTAAAAAGAAACCTCACCTCAGCAGCGCTCCTTCGATGTCCCTCTGCTTGGCAGGGGGGCCGCCGCTTCCTATGTCTGAGAGACTGCGCCTGGGAAGGGATACATACACATTTTAAAGTCATGAATTAAAGCGTCATTTGCAAATGAGGCCACATGTTTCATTTCAAACCCAGTGAGTGCAGTTTACGGTTGCCAGTTTATTGCGTACAGTCCTGTATGTAGTCCAACCTATGTGAAGGTTACAAATTTCCATCTTGTTCTAAAGACTTTAGTTTGTGATGCTAGTGAAATTGCACATGTCCACCATACAATGCATATTGCTTGATTTAAAACATTGCCTTGAATGGTGAAAATTGGACAGCCTGTTTTCTGAGTGCAGTTTGCACATCTTCACGCCCTTTGAGATCACCTACTAAGACTGTTGATGTGTCAATGAAGGTAAAAGTCGTTGCACTCAGCCACGTAGAGCTTAGTATTACCTGAGCAGGTTGACTCCTCTGCCTCTACCTCCCCCGACGCCTGCCATGGGGCCGCCGAGCCGGCGGATCTGGCCCGGCCTGTAAACACAACAGGAAATACTGTCAAAACAAACCAAGCACTCTCGGTCTACTAATTCACACCAGAAACTTAGATTAAATCTTATTGTTTTATGCAATGACGCCGTTAGTTCGTTAGGGGCAGAGTCGTTTGGCACTACCAAATAATATCTGCGATAACTCTCAGAAGACGCCTACTACTAGGCCTAGCAACTAAGTCTGATATTTCACTCCAAGGTTAAAAATGATTATTCGTTCCAGGTTTATTTATTACTTTTGTGTGGTTAATTAATCAGTTTGGACATAGGTGTAGGTTCAGCTAGGACAAAACAATCTAAGGACGTGGTCATGTTTGCTAGCTAGCTAGCAAACCGACTCATGCTAGCCTAGTCATTTGATTGCTAGCAGGTTGGTTAGCTTATCACTACTAATA
>NW_019474541.1:0-1653 GCF_002814215.2 Seriola lalandi dorsalis | reverse complement strand
AATAAAACCGAGAGCGCAACATTAATTAATCTTTTGACGTGACCTGCTGTTAAAACTTAATTATTTGAAAATAGTCCCAAAGCACAACTATTCCTGTGCCACCATTAGCTGTCAACAGACTCTGTGTCACCGGCCTTTCGTCTTTTTCAAACACCTCTGACACAGACGAGCTGCCGGGTGTTTTGACATTAGGAGGCGTGAGCAGTTAAATTATTTTTCATCTCTCTCATTTTTCTCTCTCTTGTGCTTCACTCTTGCTTTCTATTGTTTTGATCTTCACATTCAACAGTTTTGTCACCCTCTGTATTTGCTGCTTCTTGTCTCATCCTCCTTTTGTCAGTGTCCCATTCCATCTCTTCTCACTGAAAATGAAATTTTCATTTGTTCCCTGTTTTGCCTTTGGCATTGTTGTCTCCACAGTACATCATCCCCCACTCTCTGTTGTCTTTTGTTCATTTTGCTAATGTCTTTGTGTGTGCAAATAATAACATTTGCAGAAACTGCATGTTTTTCAGTTATAATAAGATATGTTTTGCCTTTACAGTATTAATGCTTGGCTTTAATTGATTTTGAGCTAAACTAGTGGAAGGAAACTTTCAGAGAAATTCTTGATGGTTCATGATGTTTCTTGTGTGCCTTAATTTATATGTGAATGCAGGCCATCTCCCTCACTCGTCCTCCTTAAATGTCAGTCACTCTCTCATCTTAAGAATACTCGATCTGTCCTGTCCCTTCTTTCGCTCTCTCAATTGCAGCAGCTCCTTTTAAAACCTCCTTTTATGTCACTCTATCATTCTCTCCCTCTCTCTCAAAGACATCAGCCCTGGGGGGCCGAGACTGCAGAACGATGGCCATATAGCAGTGTGGAAGATACACATACAGTATGCACACTTTGACACACACACACACAAACACACACACACGCATGTATGCACATTCAGTTCTCCAAGCACATGCAAAATAACAGAAGGACACATACTAAAAAGGGAAGCAAATAGGCTGTCTTGAAATATGGAACACACACACATACACACTCAAGCACACATTTACACAAAGGAGAGCCTTAGAACAAATTGGATAGACACATGCAGTGAAATATAAGCAACTAGAATGCTTGCAGTAGAGCACAAACCTTCATCATTACTGAACAGTTCTCTAGCTCACAAAGATGCAGCATTCATAACAGTACGCACCGTGTTACCAGTTTATTATGGGCACCTACAGCTAAATAAAATGTGATCCAATAGCCGTGCAATAAATCAGGAGTGGGTACAGCTAGAAAACCACCCAAGACAAGGGGTTGTATTGATCCAGTAACCCACCAGTAATATAAAAAATAACACTAACTGGGTCAACACAATTCATCGCTACTGAGTTAAATTTACCCAGTATTGTGTCAGTGCTATATTGACTCACACTGGATCATTTTTTTACTCAGTGACTTTTAGTATAGTTATTCCCTAGATATAGGCTGTGAGTATAAGCCTGCCATTGGGTGCCTATTTCAGGCAGCATTCTCCCCCCTCTCTGCTTGCTCTGCCTGTTATCGTTTTTTTTTTTTAAAGTATATTTTTTTGGGCTTTTTTTTTTATGCCTTTATTGGACAGGATAGTAGAGAGACAGGAAATGGGGAGGCAGAGAGGGGGAATGACA
>NW_019474540.1:0-1654 GCF_002814215.2 Seriola lalandi dorsalis | reverse complement strand
TTTTACACACAAATTTAAAAACACATGCTGTAACCCAGTCCTGGTCTGGTTGTGGTATGCGGTGGTTCAGGTCTGTAGTGGTTCAAGTCTGTAGGGTTTCAGGTCTGTTTAATTTCAGGTCTGTGGTGGATCTGTTTCCAGGTAAAGCGTCATTGTTACGCTCTGATTATTCTCCAAGTTCTATCAGGTGGATCAGTCTGGTGAAACTTGACCTGCTGCTAATGTTCAGACTCACTGTGTGTGTTTGCTGGAGGGGGATTCCCTGAACTGTGGGGACGTCAGGAAACTCCACAAACACACAAAGAGTGTGTGTGTGTGTGTTGAATTTCTGTTGTTGTGAGGACCACTCTGAGTTTTACACTGAGGGCATTTCTGTAAAGTGAAAATATTTCTACATTTTATACAATGTGAGGACATATCCATATGGTGAAAACATTTAAATAAAGAGAAATCAAAATGAGGCACATAGCAAAATTTATTGAGGTAAGCAATAGAGCTTTTAGCGATTAGACTCAATCCATGTGAAGCACCTTCATTAAGCTTAGGACCATATGAAGGCGGGAGATAGGACAGGGTTCCCTGGAGTCGCTGGCGTTGATGGAGAGGAACCAGTGGCCGGTTGATGAACCTTTGGAAAATTGTTCCTGGTCATCAAGGAGGTTATGGTGGTAAGGAGGAGATGGGTTGCACGACTGTAGTTTTGAAAGACAGACAGGCATAATTGCAATGATATTTGAAGAATGGCATCCATTGACTCAAGAAAGCAGGCAGAAAGATCATTGGTCAGATTTGGTGATGTTGGGATTGTGAATGGAGGGTTTTGACAGTGTGAGAAAATGGAAGTGATGGGGAGAACTAGATCAGGAGTATATAGCTAACATTAAGTACTGTTCTTATAATGTTAAATTAAGTATTATCTTAATGAAATGAATGAATGTGGAATGACTGGTGCTTTTATTCTGAAGCACCAAGCTCATTTACGTAGTTGCTGTGACCTTGAAGCTTCCAATCATCACTGTGTTGGACAACAATTGTTAGTAGATAACTGTATGTATTTAGCAGTAAGTTAAACAGCAGCAGCGGTGCCATTAAATATGATGACACATTTATTCACTGTGAGTGGGAAACCAGCGACCAACAGCCACTGTTCGAACAAACAGCTCTCTGGTTTGTAGGTGAAGACATTTCTACAGGGTGAAGACATCTCTATAAAATGAAGACATTTCTATGACGTTAAGACATTTCTATAACACCAGGAGAATCTTGTTACTCCGCTTTTGGTGCAGACTTCATTGAAATTTTATATAAAAGGTTATTCGATTGTTATCTAAATAGTTTTTCAGTTGGGTACTACTTATTTTGTTTGATGTTTTTTTTAAGGTGTTTTAAGAAATTAGTCAAAACTCTATAACTTTCTTGAATATATCAGTGAGCCGGATTGTAGATGACAGCAAACAGCATGTTGACAACACGTCAACCAGGCGAATTCTTTTTTAAAGTTAGACTCAGGTGTAGACTGAGTTGATGTTTGGGGGTCCTCACAGATACAGAACTTCTAACCTGTGTGGGAGTCTTCTTCACCTCCTCCTGCAGATCATTAACACAGAAATCTGAAACTCACACACACACACACACACACACACACACACACACA
>NW_019474539.1:0-1654 GCF_002814215.2 Seriola lalandi dorsalis | reverse complement strand
CTGTAGTATAGACAGTATGATACTGTATTGCAGTGTGCTTTTTTTTCCTCCTATTTGTGGTTATTCCAATGTAGCAAAATTCCAACAGGGCTGTAGCTAACCACTGAGGAGACTGCGGTTTTGTCTGAAGTGTGTATAAACCTAAGGGAGTTAATCTGCAATTAGAAATAAACACATGGTGAGTATTTTATATGCTTTTACGATTCCAGTATTTTGGAGTCTGTTCAAATTTGACTTGCTTCAGTCCAACAAAAAATAAGAAAACAGAGAGAGAGAGGGGAGATTTCAATCAAATACAGTCTGTACACGCCCACACACAGTGCTGAGAGAGGACATCAAATCAACCAAAATAATGTAAATCACCTGTGTGGGTATAGCATGGGTATACAGGGCCTCTGAGGACTTTGTGTCTCCCACAGAATTTTATTTTTGGCAGTGTAGCGATGGCTTGGAAACTGGCTTGGCAATTAGACCTTTATGTCAGGGGATAAAATCTAACGGAAATACACTTACAGAATGGATTTTTGGTGTCTTTGTGGGATACATTAAAAGACTTGAACTCATGACGTCAGTATTTTAAAATCCCGGTAACGCCCTGAATTTTAACAGACAAATTCTTTCAGCAGACATTTGAACTTGTCATGGCAGGAAAGGCCAGGACAGGTCTTACACAGTAATTCCATTTACAATGGCCCAGTAATACATGCCAGCATCTATAACTCACAGGCTCTGGACCTGGGGCACATAATGCAGCCATTGACCATGGTATTAGTTAAACCTGTGCTTTTCCTGCTGTGACATGAAAAACATGATTTCATTCTTAAGTCTCACAAAATGCAAATAGTGCTCTTGATACATACAGAACTTCCTTAGGACTCATACACCTAAATGCACAGATAGATGTACATACTGTTCACAAACAGTATATTAAATCTTTCACCAGCTCATGTGAAACGTACACATGACTTCAACCTGCCATTATTATAATTAATTTTCAGTCACCTCCTTTCTCATCCCATCTGGTTATATAGCATTTCCTCTCTCTCCTCCGTCCTCTCTGACCCCTCCTCCTCCTCTCGTAGCTGTCCTTTCAGCACCAAAACCACTGCAGCAAAACTCTGCTCCACTCTACCTTTAACGCCATGTTTTTTTTTTTTTTTTACTACACCTACATCTTAGCTACAGAATACCACTTACATGCAGCTTCGGTAATCTCTGCAAATAGCAAACAAAGGACTGGGAACACCATGCTTCTAATGTGAAGATGCAGTTGGTCTGTGCTATGTTTTCTGATTTAAGTGCATTCGATTGTTGAAATATTCATTGTTTCAGGTGGGTTTTACTAATGCATTTCCCCCGAAAGATCATCAGATGCGAATGTCTTGTGCTCCAGTCAGTGGTTTCAATATGACATCTTTTTATAAACACAGAGGAAAAACTGAAAGACTTATGAGTGAAACTAAAGCACATTTAATGAAAGTCAGCAAGGCCATTAGAGAGCAAACATCCATCCACTTGTTTTCCATTTCATGTAACTGCCTTTTAGTTGGTATTTATTCTTAGTATGCACTTAAAGGCACACTTAAACTCCCATTAAGACTTCATAAACACTAATATGCTGATATCATTAAAACTTGAAATGGTACCCATATCA
>NW_019474538.1:0-1654 GCF_002814215.2 Seriola lalandi dorsalis | reverse complement strand
TTTCTGCAGCGGATTTCATACTGTATTGGCTCGTAACTTCAGCTGGTGAGCTGCCAGCACAGGAGCAGCAGCGTGGGTACAGTGGCATTGTTTAGTTTCGCTGAAAGAATGCCACTTGTATAGAAAGAGGGGCCACTGTATAAACACAAGTTTAATCCAGGCAGGTGTAGTTTAACACTCTGACAACAAAAGACAGTAAACAACAGCACAGTGTGAGAGGAGGACAAAAGATGCTCACAAGGGGGAGGTGTAAATCCTCCACACACACACAGGCTACTTGAGGGATCTCATTATTATCTCCTGGGTGGGATGGCAGGGAAGTGTCTAACCACCTGTAGGCAGCATCAGTGCTGTAAAACCATTCACCTGGGACAGAGATAAAGGATGGCACCTTCACTTTAATCTAATTCCCCTGCGTCATGGCCTGCTATTTTTATCCTCTGGCCTATAAGTTCCCTACTCAGACTACGTGTGCAAAGAGTGAGTCAGTGATAGGAAGGCCAGAGGAGAAAATAGATGGCACTCTCTCCCATACCAAAGCTTTGAGTTTGCTTGCAGGTCACACCTTTTTTTCCGGACAAGGATTTATTTTAAGATCATTAACCATTATTGATAAAGAGGAAATGGCAGATTGTCAGCTGTCTACTGTTTCACTGAATATTCCTGCAGCATTCCTCCTGAGACTTTACAGTGCACCAGTTAATAGTGGCTTGAAGGTGAACTTCATCACAGCCAATTTTCCAGTATCTCTAAATCTCTTGTGTGCTTTCTTTTGATTCTCATATTTAAACATGGTGATGACGACAGTGATGGCATTCTCCTCTAAATGCTGGTGGTTGTCTGTATCTGAAGTCCTGGGGAAGCTGTGGCCCGTGCCAGCTGTGCGGTCAGCCGGCTGGAAAGCAGTTGAATGAGGGTGTGCTATAGGGAGGAGGCTGGAGGAAGTGATGAGTCATCCACAAATTTCATTCAGACCCTCACTCTAATCTGCAGGGCTACCTGACTGCGCTGCTTCACAGCTCCCGCCAGGTGTCTGACTGATAAAGCTGTGCCTTAAAACCCCTCAGCAATGCAGTGTTGGTACCATATTTTTTATGTTTTTGTAAATGGTGTGAAGGTGATGTGGTAAGCCACCATATTCTGTGTGGGAGAGAGAGCCTGTGACTCTGCGCCCTTCAGATGTAGAGGTCTTGGCAGTCTCAGGACTGGTGGGACACTGTGGTTCGAGGTCTGGCACTGAGGCTTGGTGACTATGGCTGGAGTCAGTTTGTCAACTGCTGCAGGGAAAATCTGGAAGAATGGAAGCAAACAGTCCGTCCATTTCACTCCAGCATGTTTCAGAGACAAATGGCAGGATGAGGATGTGCTCCTGCCAACAACTTGTTGTAAGCCTCTGGCTTATTGTATTAATGAAAGTGAAATGTGTAACAGTTGTAATGTTGGCAGTTTGGGATGTGAAACATTCTGCTGTTTAACTGGTGCATTACAGCAGAGTGTATGCTGACCATGATGCATGTTGTCTTCCCACACGCAGCGGGGCCGGGACCAGTGGAGGAGAGCTGGAGGAGGAGAGCTGGCAGCCCCCAGATCCAGAGCTCATTCAGAAGCTGGTGGCTCAGATCGAACACTACCTGTCCGATGAGAACCTGGAGCA
>NW_019474537.1:0-1654 GCF_002814215.2 Seriola lalandi dorsalis | reverse complement strand
TCTTTTTTTTTTTTTTTACAAAGGGATAATCCATTAGCATTCAACCTGTTCATTTTTGTAATTGAATATCATCTCTACTTCAGTTTTGAAAATCATGAAGTGCTTTGAAAAACAAATACTTGAAAAATGCCGCGAGGGGTTCAAGATGGTCAGCACAACAGGAACAATTAATTAGTAGAAAGGTGTCATCCATTCCAGCCTGCGCTTAAGGGGCATCGTGTTTAACTCATTATGTTAATGGAAACTTCTAAAGCATAATGGGTATGAATATTTGGGGGGAATAAAACAGTAGAACTGACTCTATATTCTCAAATATTTTGTATTACTTTTCCATAGTACATCACAGATTCATCTATAATTCATGCAATCATAGAAATCATCACTTTAAGTTAAAGTACCATCTACCTTTGTTGTGTTTTCATCTGCTCTTTAAGTATTAAACTTAAGAGTCCATTAAAACTAAGCTTCTAATCTTGTTGGTTGTCACAATAAAAGCATAAAAATCCCACAAACTGTGGTAACAGGTGAGAATGTTTGGTTAAGCTATCGTGCGGTTTCATGTTTTTTTTCTTCTTCTCACTGCATCCTCTCAGCTGCCTCTCTTAAAGCGGCTTAAAGACTCTCGGGGCCATTTTCACACCCACACTTGCTGCCGTACCTAAAATCAGTTTGGGGAGTTTCAGGCAGTTAACTTACCTGAGGCTATTACAGCTATTTTTACTTGCCAAGTGCTTGCCACTCCGAGACAGTCTCATCTCCAGTTTTCCTTTCCCTGATGCCTCCCCGGTGCTGCTATTTGATCAAGGCTTTGTCCGTCAGATTTTATTGGTTTATACTGATGCGAAGGGAATGAATGAGAAACAGGCCTGTGAAAAGGTCAGGAGTCAAATGAAAAATATGAATATCTCCATCCTCTGTTTGCTAGAATGATATTGCGTGATATTTGGAATGTTTTTTGAATAATTCATGAATGACTGGTGCCAGTCAAGTGGATGGTCCACATAACAGCTTACTGTCAAAATGTTAAATTCCTCAAGCCAAACAACAGTTTCGAAAACAGGAAATTTAAATGTTGTATTATATAAGGAGCTATTAAGTTAAACAACTGAGGGTTCAGCATCAGAGAGTGATCAGACTAAATCCATTTCATGGCCATCTTTTCTATCATGTCATGTCGGGGGCCCACTGGGGGCAGGCCGGGCTTTTTTTCTGATCAAATTCTCCACACCAATAACAAAATTGATCGTCTGCACCCCGCAGCACTTCTAGAGTAAATGAACACTTTATTCTCTTTCCACTTAGGGAAATTAAACCAAGAAGGCTGTGCTAGATACTTGCTCACACACACATCATCATCATCAAGAGCATTTCTTTAAAACGCTCTGACCTGAGGCCACATGAGCGGTACATGGATCTGGATCGAGACATTGACGGCATGTGTTTAAAAACAGCAGGGCAAGCAAATAAGCAGATGTGTGTGAGTTTGTAGGAATCAAGAGATTTGTAATTGATGTCAGTCGCAATTTCCTCCTTCTTCCTGTCTGTCTCTCTCACTGCCTTTTCCTACTATTTATCTCCCCTCCTTACCCTTAGATTAGATAATCATCTCAAACACCCCCTTCAAGACCTCCTAGACTTCTCTTTCTGAACACAT
>NW_019474536.1:0-1654 GCF_002814215.2 Seriola lalandi dorsalis | reverse complement strand
TATATATATATATATATATATATATACATTTTATTCACCCTCTTATTTTACCGTTTATTCCACACCATGTAACTTGTTTTTAACCATGTGCTCCTGTGTCACATGACCGTTTCGTAAGGTAAGACCCCCATCAGTTCTGTTATTGTGCACTGTGGTGGAAAGGACATCATAGGTGCTCTTTCATTCAGAATTATAGAAAATATGTTTTGCAGATTTGTAGTATTTCTTAGTAATGTTTATTTTAGATTTATTTCACTGAGGCATATCCTTTTAAATATGTAGTTTTTAAGCTCAAGTTCATGTTGGGCTGAAAAAAATTAAATATAATTTTTTTTTTTCTTTTTCATTTTCAACATGCTCAAGTGACGCAAACACAAGGGTACCTCAATATTCATGCTGTATACAAGATCCGCCAACATCACAGTTAATTATCAAATCATTTATTTTTGCATGTTTTATGTCACTTCACTCTCAGTTTTACTTTGCCAGCTGTTGGCTTCTTTCACTGGTAGAAAAATGGACAACATCTGAACCCGCAATTTCATCATGTTGGTCCAGTTGCTGCTAAAATATTTATCCAGATTGCAATTTACAACAATCCACAATTTATGACAGCAGTCTGCATCATCCATCTCCCCGCTTGTCCAAATGCATTTCCTTTGTTTCTTAAAAGAAATTGAATCATGGGAGATTCAGGACAAGACTCTTCAATTTTTTTTTTCCTCGCTTCCTAACAAACGGTAACATTTTAATTCTTGCTTTCATCCCCCAAGACGGAAAATACAATTTCATGATCACCTCGCTGCTAGAGCCATGTTTAATAATTCCCAATTATGCAGCCAGGCACCTAGTCCACAGCGTGAGCCCCACCATGCAGCCTGAATAGCAGCTGGCCTGCTGCTCTGTGTGTGTTCAGTCACCTTGATATCATCGATGAGCATGTTGCCCCATCTTAGCAGGTTACAACGCCGGGACCTATGCTGTTGTATTAATAATACAGCATGGTATTGTCCAGGAGGGAGTTTACTGTGTGTCTCTGGCTTCAGCCTCTTTTCTCCAATTTGTTACGCAGTTTACCCAAACATGGAGCGTGGAGCGTTTCAGGCCCTGCATGTGGCGAATGCAGCGACGCACAGGGACTACTTTCACTTAACGTGTGAGAAAGATGCACTCCCTGTACAACGAGTGAAAAACGGCTTTGAAAGTGTCTGTATTTACAAGTTTGAAGTGTTTTTCCTCATTTCAGTTTTTCGTAGCACGTACATTCCTCCACTTATTCCTCCAGATTTATGAACAGATATTTGACAATTGATGTTAATTAATATAGGGTAACATTAAAACTGCTTTTTGGATATGTAGAAGTACTGTATCATAATGTGTTTGGTTTGTGAAGCCATTGCTGAGGACATCCCAGTAAGGATGATTTGAGTTGCTGACTGACAAATAGATATTAACAGGCCAATATGACAGAAGCGACAATATGATTCAAATTAAACAACTAGTGGAGGGTCAGTTTGTTAAAGCTGCTGCTTAGAAGGACTGTTTTGAAAACTTAACTGAAGTAAAATATAGAAGTATAAAGAACATTTGGCTCACTATACTTCTGTATTTATACGTCAGTTAAGTTTTCATAACATGGGCAAAATCTATTTTG
>NW_019474535.1:0-1655 GCF_002814215.2 Seriola lalandi dorsalis | reverse complement strand
ATGTAGTGGTGATTCCAGCCACTATGCACTGTATCGTAGGTGACATTCACAAGTGTGTTTCTGTTGTAGCACATACCACTGAGTGTCTGGCTCTTCATGCTGGGAAGACCCTTCTGTCTGCGCTCTCTGTCCCTCTCTCTTTCACTCCTGTCTTGAGAGCGCGAGCGAGATCTCCAGCGCTGTTCTCTGGAGCGAGAATGAGAGCGTCGATGCCTTGACCTTCTTGAGCGGGACGAAGATCTTGATCTTCTCCTCCTGGGAGATCTAACACACACACACACACACAAACACCCACACACACACACAATCAGCTAAGCATGGTGTCACTCAGTAGTGAGTTATCTTTTTCAGCATTAGCTGAATAGGTAGATGACAACATGAACACAGAGTTCTGGGAGTCCATGACAGCAGCTGCGTGTCAGTGCCTGTTTTGCGCCTAATTGCTCCAAGCTTTCTGATGTGTAATTATTTCTTAGCCCGATGTAACATAAACAACAGTTTCAAAATGCACTTTGGCAAGTGTAACGTGCCCCAATAAAAACGGGACTGCATTAGAAAAGATGCAACTGAAATCTTCTACAATCATCTATGATGAGGACAGCCTCTTACCTGGAACCAGATCTGGATCTTGATCTCCTGCCATAGCCTCTGTGTCTACCCTCTCGCCTCATATTTGGGTCTTCTCTTAAATTTCCCTATTACAATAACAACATAACAATTTTATTTTTCCCAAATTAATGAGCAGAGGATTAGTCTATTAGATTAGATTAGTAAGAAAAACTGCTGTGAAAAACTTTTGACATTCAAATGCAAATGGATGACACTCTAGCTGGAAGCTAGAAGCTGAAAGTCTCTCTTTCACTGGAGAGACATTCAATCAGGTTAATCTAAATTCGGTTTGAAGATTTACCCGTGAATGTGAATAAGCCTCATTTATGGAGTGGCATCCATCTGGTATCATATGATGTTCACCATGACTCATTCCTCCACTGTGCTACAGGATGACAAAGGGACAGCCACAGAATAAAGTTAAAAATCATACACCACAGGGACACTGACCACAGTACAGCCAAACTAAAGCTTGTAGGTCCACACGGGTCATCCTCTACGCAACCAAAACATAAAACTGTAACGTTTGTGGTTTGACAACTCATGGGACAAAGGATGAAAAGAGTAACTTAATTTGCTTCAAACAATTTGTGGACAGCATGCTGTATTATACTTGAGCGTATTTGAAAGTTAGTAGAGTTATTATATAAACAGTTATAACTGGATACCTCTATACCACCAGTCTGTCCCATCATATGTGGATGAACATTCTCTGCGTTGGGCATCTGACCAGGGAAGTGGTTAAACACATTTTCAGGAATGCATCTGTCATGATAAAATATACAAACAGTGAGAGACTGGGTGTTACAAACCTACATGCAGCCTACCTAAGTGCAGATAAGACTAATAACATTTATAACATCTGCATTCATTGGGGGCTAGGGCATTGTAATATAACTGAGAGATCAATAATATTCTTATCGTCACTGTGCTTTTAATGTTGTGACAAGTCAATATCTGCATAACACAGCTATTATCACTGACTGATGTGTCACTGGTTATATGCACATTGTAAATGTGTACTTAAGATCTAGAAAAAAAAAAAA
>NW_019474534.1:0-1655 GCF_002814215.2 Seriola lalandi dorsalis | reverse complement strand
CAGACGGTTTTTCATTTGGTAATCTCAACACTGTTGCTTCATGTTTCCCATTCGGAAGGAAGGAAGTGGCTTGTTTGCACGACTGTTACTTTTTCTGAATTTGCCATCTGGATAAATTGGCAGACTTGAGATCAGCTCTCTGAGCTCTTGCTTTTGCAAGTGTGCAGGTGAAGTTGGAATTAAAGGGTCAGTTCACCCATATTTTAAGAGAAAATGTTTTCTCACATATCTCATATGTTTTATTTTATTTGTCCAGGTTTTCCAATTTCCCAATCCAATCCCGTTTCTGATTTCTGCCTCATTGCTCCCCAACACAACGGAGCTGAATGGATTTTTTTTTTGTGGTTAAAGCAAAGAAAATTAAACAAAAAAAATACTGTGATTCTATAAAGACATTCTGCTGTTTGATATTTAAATGTCATTTTTCCAAAGACAAACATCTCCGTTTACCTCGACTGTTTTGGGATGAAACCTGGTCAAATAAAGCCAAGACTCTCTGTATTAGAGATGAGTGAGAAAATAAGTTGTTCCTTCAAACTATAAAGAGAAAGAAGGAGATGAAGAGTAATTGAGGATAGTTGGTACAGAAGTGATCAAACCCAGAATATTTGCCTAAAAAATTTTAGCAAAATTTCCAACACATTAAGTTCTCAAATGCAGCCCAACCGGAAACTTGGTGTCAGACACTAGTTTACAAAGCCTATAGTGACCAAAATGCTGTTTTAAAAAATATTTTAAAATAGTTGTACTGCTCCTCTAACAGCCTTTTTATTTAATTTTTTTATAGTTGTGTGGTTGGCCGTGACTAATTTGGTGGTTTTCACATTGTGGAACTGAACTGAACTGAACTGAACTGAACTGAACTGGCCTCTGCTGCACGTTATCATGTATTGTGTCTGGGCTTCAGATTCTCTGCCTTCTGATTATATCAAGGCTCAGATCAAACACACAAAAGTGCTGAGGGCAAATCAAAGTTTGAGCTGGTTAATGTAAAGCAGTACGAACACAGAGACTAGCCCACTGAGCATTGATTTGGTGATTTGCACGTCAATATGACATATAACTGCTGTAACGACAGCAACTAACGAATCAAACGTCTATTTCAGTGCAAAGGACTTTAGTTTTCAATTTAACCTGATTTGACATGAAGACATCTTTTTTTAATTCCCAACATGACACAAACAATTGAGTATTCCCTCCCGTGCCCATAGCAGAGATAAGCAGGAAGAAGCGTTGGCATTAAGAAACCATCAAATACAAAATAGGTGTTGGGGAAATGTAGCTGCAAGCAACAGTATGTAAGATCCCTGTATGTCACATGTCGCACGGATGGCATGGTCAGATCAAACACAAAATTGTGTAAAGCTGATGTGTAGCTTTAGAGTTCCAACAACATCAGGCAAAAGCTGACTTTGACAGCAGAAAGTCACCACCTACAATCTGAAGTTAGGCATCGCATGTGTGTGTTGTCTTCTAATTTGTTCATTGAGTGATGTTTTCGTTTACGTAAATTATTTTGAGCTGTTCTTTGTCAAACTGAGCAAAGCACTTTGCGTCTTAAGATACGACTCTGGTCATGTTAGCTCTCTGCATTTGGGCCACAACAACAATTTCAGAGTCATTCCTGAGTAATACTGAAGAAATACAAGCAAATA
>NW_019474533.1:0-1655 GCF_002814215.2 Seriola lalandi dorsalis | reverse complement strand
TCAGTCATCTGAAAGAAACTCTCTGCTATGATATGATATGTGTGTGTGTGTGTGTGTGTGTGTGTGTGTGTGTCCATGTTTGACTTGTGAGTTTGAGTCCATGGAGTCAAGTTTCAGCGACAATGCGAGCCACCTGAGGTTTGACCTTGCCAGGTGCTGTATACTAAAAACAAAAGTATCCACAGATAAAAGAAAGAGGAAAGGGTTGGGGGAACAACAGGAAGAGAAAACACTGATGCTTGGGATACACTCTGTGTTTTGTTTACCATCCGTTCATGGTGTGGGCTTGACACTAGAAGTTTGGGTTCTGGTGTATTTCTCATGAAACATTAATGACAAATGTAGCCTGTCCAATATTACAAATGTCAAATGTTTTGTGTAGAGCCCACTGCGGTGCTCATAGGTCCGAGGTTTGTTTGTGCTTCTGGATACTAGATGGATAATGATATTCCTTTCGAGCCAAACAGCAATGAATTAGTAAGCAGATGAATTATTTAATGGATAAATGGATGAATAAATTAGAAATGTGGAATGCATACAGAGTCTTAAGAATGCCATGGGATATTCTTGCCAGCTTTCTCTTCCCTCTCTTTCTCTGTCAGCGTCTCATTCGACAGGCCTGTCTCTGGACAGACAAAACTGGGGTCCATTTCCATACACTTCCAGGGGGCCGCTACTGCTGTGAGAGAGCGTGTGAGAGTGGAAAAGGAGTGGGGGGTGTGTATGCATGGTATGGTGGGAGAAGTGTGGAGGGAGTTGAGCCAGATATGACAGTGGAAAAACAATTAAGAATAAAAGATGGAGCAGTGGGATAAACAACTTAACTGTGTTCTTGCTTTTGGGAGCTTTTTGAATATGGTTCTGAATGATTTTGTTTTCTGTATTTTTCTGTTTGTTCATCCTCCTGCTTTTTGTTCCTTTTTACTGCCTCTCGAGGGGAGTCATCTATCTTCATTAATCGTGAAGACACCAGCATTTCAGTGGCTGTCATGCACACTGGCTGAGCTTTAATGAAGACAGATGCCCTGTCAGTGGAGGCCGAGGCCAGGGGGGACTCCAACCAGCCCAGCCTGCTCTGCTTAGCTAGGGGAGCCCTGATGATAACAAGATGAGATTTGTTTATTTAATCAATCAGGCCTCTATGGCCTCTCCTTTTAACCCATTCACACACATGCACACGTTTAAAAATTAGGCCTCCAGATACCAGAAGTACATTTTTCTTTTGGGTCTTTGTTCCTGAAAATCAAAGAGATAAAAAAAGTCCAGAGAAGCTGCCCCGAGGGTAGGAGAGCTGAATCTAGCAGAGCAGAGCAAAGTGGAGGCTGGTGTGGTGTACTGTTTCAACCCCTCTGTGCTCAGTAACCTTTGTAAACAAGGCTGCCCTATCCCCACACGAGAGGCCATAATGCCTCTCTTTACTGAAGCAGTTGCCCCTCATTGTCCTCATCAATGAGGCTGATGAATTGATGTTTGAGTCTGATATCTCATTAAGCCGGCCCAGCTGCACAACAGAGGGACCTGTCTGGCTCCTAATGCCACACTCACACAAGCATGCACGCTGCACACCAAAATAACCGCTGGGTTTGTGAAGAGAGTCACCTGGCCCTGGCATGATACTCAACAATGAATTACTGTGGTCAAACTGTGTTTTTTTT
>NW_019474532.1:0-3185 GCF_002814215.2 Seriola lalandi dorsalis | reverse complement strand
CCCCCCTCCACCCCACACCCCACTCACACCCTCTTCCTCTCTCACTCATTCCCCTGCGTCGTAGGAGATACAGGCGGTAATAAAAAGGCGTTTATTGGACGATTTTCTGGAGGCCCGTTGGTTATTAACATGTAAATTAAATCATCACAGCTGTTCCATTTTCAATCAGATGGAGTTTGAGGGAGGCGGGGCGCAGACGAGGACCCGGTGCACTGATTTTATTACGCACACCTTCATTAGGAGCCCTGCAGCCACGATCACCACCACCACAACAATCAACCTCCTGACACACACACACACACTCACAAACACACACACAAACACTTGGAAAGGCAGGCGCACAGGCACAAACAAACAGCACACTGATAATATAAAAATGTTCCCACTAACATGTAAGCTACTCCCACATAATGTGGAAGTGGTCACTCAGTGTTTAAAACCCATTTCTATTAGCTGCAAGATAACAACAACACAAAGTCAAGCTGCAATACATGAAAATATTGTAGTATTAATATCTAATCTGCCAAGTTGCAGCTGAAAATTGTGCAAGATTTTATGTGTAATATTCCAGCCTCACCTTGTCCAGCCAGTGGTAATGTGCATGAGCTGGTGGCAAGCCCAAATGCTCACAGATCAATACTTTTCCCCTGATTGTTTCACTGAGTGGCTATCTTGTCCTCTGAGCTCTTGACCCAAACATGAAAAGCAACATGCTCTCAAAGACAATGACGCCTCACTGATGGCTGTGAAAAAAAAAAAAAGCCTCGTGTCTTTAAGCAGAAAAAGCACCCGCACCCTCCTCCAGGCCCCCGGAGACGAGCAGGCAAAAGGCAGACGAACGGCTGTAACTCACAGAAATTGTCAGAAAACG
Source organism: Seriola lalandi dorsalis (assembly GCF_002814215.2). Lineage (NCBI taxonomy): Eukaryota > Metazoa > Chordata > Actinopteri > Carangiformes > Carangidae > Seriola > Seriola lalandi. Next base: position 2,314 of record NW_019474532.1, on the reverse strand, counting down.
CAGCAGATGATGGACTTTATCAATGATAATTTTTCTAATGCATATATATGTTTTAAAGGCCTGCGAGACGGCCAATCTCATAAAAGGAGCAGTATTTAAAAGCGTGGGGCAGTGAGACTAAGGCTGTGATGAGATATTGGTAAGCCTGTGTGGAAAGGTTAATGTTGCCCACAGAACGTGCTAATGGTCTGGATTTGACAATGGCCTGTGGGGAGTGTGGTGGAAACCTCACTGAAGCTAACTCATTGACACATAAATTGTACATTTTCAACAATTTCATTATCACCTACACCATCTTACTGTGACATATATCAATAGGGATGAAGTGGATGGTCTTATTTTTCTTGCTTTCCCCCCCTTAACTCACAGGCCTGAGAGGATATTGATCTTTCATCTTTTCAGAGGAAGAATCACATTATTGCCAATGGAGAATAAAGTGCCGCAGCCATATTGAAATTAAAGCACAGGAAGCGGTGGCATGCAGCAGTAAAGTAATGCATGTCAAAACATTAATGGCTTTTATCTTCCTAATAACTGGATCAGCTGATTTGCAACATTTTGTACATAAATAATGTACAGTGCAGTGATCAGCTAATTGAACAGAAAGGAAGTGATTACTTTGGAGGCAAAATGAATGTGCCACGCTTGAAACCTTGCACAATCTTATTATCTTCTTTTCCGCAAAATATATTAGGGGGGCTACAAAATACAGTGCTAATATACTGTCTTTGTGGATAACACTTGGAACATTGCGGTGGTTTTTTTTCTTTCTAAAAAGGCTTTTAGGGGGATTTTTGCCTTTGAAGAAGGATGGAAATAGTAAATCGGTGAGCAGATTGTATAGCAGAATGAGGGAGGTGAGGTTTGTCTCTGTGTTTGGCGCTGAGGAGTCAGACAGCAGCTTGTATGGGTAGTGGTGAGATAATGGATTGACCTCTAGTCTGCCCGTGCAGAGTGGCTGCATTATAGCAAAGCCAGTGTGAATAAAAGAAAAGATGGTTATTTTTAGCGCCTGATTGAAATGCTGAAGGAATCTGCCACTGGGCTCAGAGAGCAGAGTTGTGAGAGAGATAAAATTATAGTAAAAGAAAGAAAGAAAGAAAGAGGGAAGATGAAGGTAAAGCAAAAAAAATTTGAGGAGCTGAAAGAAAAAGCAGTCAGGGAACTTGTGGATATGAACATTTATCATCTCAGTGCAGTTAGTGGTGCTGATGCTTACATTTACTCAAAAAAAACAAAACAATAGATACAATCCCAATAGGAGATGCCTAATTTACATAAATTATATATTAATCCAGATTAATTAGCATATATATTTGAATTAGGATTTAAAGGCTTTAAGGCCTATTTTGATTATTCCACTATGACTCTAACCTCTGATCACTCTGAAAAGAGGATGTGAATTTGTATATTCAACGTTAATACACTATGCTAATAGTGGCTAATACTGATATGCAGATTTACTTAATTACTAAATGGATTTTACTCTACTTTGCCATGCTTTGCCACAGCGAGTCAAGTATGTTTGTTTTAGTTTATGTTCAAAGAGGCTTACAGGAACTCACATCCTGCAATTAATGCGAGAGGATAAACTTTGCCGGATTTTGGCTGGTTTCCCGTTTCTTTGAGACAATAAAAGCCCACCCTACATTTCCTCCTCGTCTTTATGATTATTGCCTTCCTGAAAATCATCTTCATCATCGTTCTAATTTGCCTCATTAGTTACAGTAGTTAAGGTAACGATGATCCTCCTATAATATGTCACCAACCTTATTGTGTAATCCAGAAGAGGTATACATGCCACTGTCGAGCCCTATTAGAAACAGAGAAATAATCTCTCTCTCCCTTGAATATATCAGCCTAGTAAACAGTGCAGTTTATTGGCGCAGGCTGCTGTTTTATGACTTAATCTCCTGTGGTAACGCAACTTGGCTACAGGTCATATTGGTTTATTGCCGTGGCACTAAATAATCAATAGCATGGATGTTGGGATGTTATTGCAGGCCTGTTCTGGATTGATCTACAGAAGATGCGCGAGATTTCGCCGCCTTCGAAATGACAGGTAGAATATCACACAGAAAGCCATCACAAGCTGCCGTCTTATGATCAAGTGCTTCCCAACAAGCTGCAGTCACTTTTAGGTGTTTGAAGATGCTGTAGCCACAGAAACAAAAGAAAACTTGAAAAAGTTATATTTACAGATACAGTTTTATGATATACTACTGCGTGCTTTGCTTCCTCCTTTGTTTTGTTTTGTTCCCCCACCTTTCTGCATATGTAATTACGATAATGTCAAACACCTATTTATGGTGTT
>NW_019474531.1:0-1656 GCF_002814215.2 Seriola lalandi dorsalis | reverse complement strand
TGCGCCTCCAAGCTAGCATCCTTATGTCTGCCACAGCCACATTTTCCTCTAAAAGTCACTATAACAATAAGCTGTAGCTCTCAACAGGAGACATACTTCACACATCTCTCCAGTAATCGTTGAAGACACAAACACCATTTACAGGACAATCCCAATTACACAGCTCAAAGTGAATTTGTCAATATTCATGCCCTAAGGACGGAGCCATTACTAATTCCACCAGACTGTAAACAAATAATTTAGTGTTCACTTTTACATGTTTACATTTCCGCAGTTTAGGTTCTGCTCTGGTCCAAACTGATTCTGAATGATAACGCAAGAAGACGGCGAAAAGTACTGAGATAATAATTTCTACGGCAGGAATCTCCACTTAAAAAGAACAAAAATTAATTTCGGACATTCGCCTCTATAACATATGATCATTATCATCTTACCGAATGTTACTGGCCCAAACAGATTCCTTCCAGTCATCTTGTGTTTGCTCCAAGCCTGACTGCAGCTCCGCTGGCTGTATCTGCATACCTCCTCACACGACTGCTGACTGAATTTTCTGTTCTGCAGCACAAATTCCATTAAATTGGAATTTCAAATGGAAGCTTTCCAGATTCGCAGCAGATCAGCGTATCACATGAAAGCATGTGATGTCACATGGCGAGGGGACTGGCCTTGGGACTACTGGCAAGGCCCCAGGGCCCTGTGCGAGACCTCTGCGATCAACCATCATTCACAGAAACTGCCTTTGTACTCTCCACTACAACAACTGTTTTGGGAATTTTATTTTAATGAACTTGTATGGCCATGAATTCCAAACACACAATGATTTATTTGAACTGTATTGTTTTATTATTCCTAATTCTATTCTTGTCTCTTATCAACATTGCAAGGTTTCCAAAACCACTAAATCTGTCAATATTAATTGCGTAAAAATGTGTACAAAATTATTCACAAACCATGTTATTCTTGCATTTGATGTTACTTCTTTTATTCATTGTAGTTCTATTCTTGGTTCTAATTGAGACCACAAGGTTTCCAAAAAATAATTGGCTAAAAACGTTATTCTAAATGGCATTTTCCAGGACATTTTTACTACAGTCAGAACTGAATTCTACTTTTGTTAAGGAGTCAGTGAGTTTCTACGACAATGATACATAGGAGGTGATTTTAGTATTGAAACAGAGCAGTAAGATATGCCTCACTTAAATGTGACGTGCCACTAGAAAGTAAATATATCAGGAGAGCCAGACTTTAAATGTATGGATGGAAATTACAATGGACAATTATAGAATGGAGACGATAACAACATTTTTCAATCACAATTTGTTTCACACTGGGATAATCTGATTAAGTATGTAACACCCCATAGGCCTGATTTTATTTTCACCAATCAATGATTATGTTGTAGAAGGTGGAGCTCACACATTGTGTTGTAAAGAAAAGATCACTCCCTACCTGTATATAGTTTTTGTTTTCTTTTGTGTATCGGTATACCTTTGATACGTACTATTTTGAGACTTATCGTAAAAATGAATGTATGATACATACACATAGTATCCCATATGTATAGGGGCGCTCCTGTGGCTTGCTGCAGTGGCCATAGGTTCAAGTCCGACCCATGGCCCTCTGCTGCATGTCATCCTCTCTCTCTCTCTCTCTCTC
>NW_019474530.1:0-1656 GCF_002814215.2 Seriola lalandi dorsalis | reverse complement strand
TTTGTAACAGCACCAATTCTCTTTGACACTCTTAAACAAAGTTTTTCAAGGTAGCCTACTTTTACATTTACATTTAGGTTGTTCCAAGCATCTTGGAGAACTTACCACAGTTGATCTTTTTAGTATTAAGTCTGCAATGACTATTAGTCTGAATCCAAGACTGACTCCATGATGTTGAGACCAGGACTCTGTGAGGACCATATACCATCTGTTCATCTTGTCACTGAAGATAGCTCTTTATGAATCTGGCTGCATGTTTGTAGTCATGGTCAAGCAGCAGAATGAATTTGGGACCAATCAGATGCATGATGGATAAGAACCTAAACATCTAAAAAGCCAAAAATCTTTGCACAGTATTGTGTATTTTCTACTTGGAAACTAATAGCACTACTGATACTCTTAAAATCAGTGTCCAAGCAATTATGGACTGAGGTCGGTCTCAACAATTCAGGAGCTGATGAGGATTGTTGTCAAAGCGCATATTTTAACCAGTAGATGGCGCAAATTTTCGCTTTTCTGATTGCACTAAAGACAGACAGCAAAAGGGATCTTTAACAATTTGAAGAAATCATTTCTCATATTCGTAGAATGTTGCACTATAGTTTTTACACGTGAACCACAGAAGCTAATTGTGCTGTACTTTTGAGTTTTCAGCAAACCAGGATGGACTGACATCCTGCAGGATCGTCCACCGGACCGGTTTCCTCATCACATGACCCACTCAGATCTGCGCCTGTGGACATCCGCAAAATGGAGGTGAGGTGCTCTCAAATGTTGCAAATTAAATCCGGGTGTATTTGTAATGCATTAAAGCCACTGTTGCTCGTTAACATATGTACCACATTAGCAAAGGCATGCACTGTGTTGTATTGTAATGTGCGTTTTTTGCAGCGTAAACAGAGCTCATGAGTCAGCGCTGCTCACGTCAGCTAACGCTGCAGCTAAGCTAATGGTGGTCAAATTCAGTACAAGCTAACAGGGTGGTGTTAGCACCAGAGAGCTCTGCATTGGATTTCGGGTACTTTTCACATGAACATCACTTGTTGTGGCGAATGCATTAATTTTTGTTTATGTTATTGATTAATTTATTTTTGGAAATAGCACAGTGTTGAGCCTGCTGTTTTTCTGGAGTAAACTAACGGTAGCTGCTAAACCTGACGAGGCCGATCAGGCTAACTCAGTCTGTCGTAACCGGGATGTGGGCCTCAACCTGGTGATTCTATGCTGTGATATAATATATATATATCAATTAGTGTAGAAAATTAATGTCTGTGCACTGATTTTGTTTGCCCACCTAATCATGCATCATAATATTGTTCAATGTAAGCTTAGCCTGTCGCCACATCAGGAGTAACGTCACGGCCTGGTACTGATACAGTCATCAGGATGTGGTGACAGATACTTGTGTGTATTACCATTTTCCAACTGCAGGAGTACTGTAACGATATGTAACCACATTGAAGTGTTTCTCCAAGTTGTACCCTGTAACACAATTAACCGATACAACTACATTTATTTTCTCATTTTGTCTTTATAGGACCGTGAAGCTAAGGAACCTGAGCAGCTCAGAAAGCTGTTTATTGGAGGTCTGAGCTTTGAAACCACGGAGGAGAGTTTACGGGCCCATTTTGAACAATGGGGAACGCTCACGGACTG
>NW_019474529.1:0-1656 GCF_002814215.2 Seriola lalandi dorsalis | reverse complement strand
TTTGTAACAGCACCAATTCTCTTTGACACTCTTAAACAAAGTTTTTCAAGGTAGCCTACTTTTACATTTACATTTAGGTTGTTCCAAGCATCTTGGAGAACTTACCACAGTTGATCTTTTTAGTATTAAGTCTGCAATGACTATTAGTCTGAATCCAAGACTGACTCCATGATGTTGAGACCAGGACTCTGTGAGGACCATATACCATCTGTTCATCTTGTCACTGAAGATAGCTCTTTATGAATCTGGCTGCATGTTTGTAGTCATGGTCAAGCAGCAGAATGAATTTGGGACCAATCAGATGCATGATGGATAAGAACCTAAACATCTAAAAAGCCAAAAATCTTTGCACAGTATTGTGTATTTTCTACTTGGAAACTAATAGCACTACTGATACTCTTAAAATCAGTGTCCAAGCAATTATGGACTGAGGTCGGTCTCAACAATTCAGGAGCTGATGAGGATTGTTGTCAAAGCGCATATTTTAACCAGTAGATGGCGCAAATTTTCGCTTTTCTGATTGCACTAAAGACAGACAGCAAAAGGGATCTTTAACAATTTGAAGAAATCATTTCTCATATTCGTAGAATGTTGCACTATAGTTTTTACACGTGAACCACAGAAGCTAATTGTGCTGTACTTTTGAGTTTTCAGCAAACCAGGATGGACTGACATCCTGCAGGATCGTCCACCGGACCGGTTTCCTCATCACATGACCCACTCAGATCTGCGCCTGTGGACATCCGCAAAATGGAGGTGAGGTGCTCTCAAATGTTGCAAATTAAATCCGGGTGTATTTGTAATGCATTAAAGCCACTGTTGCTCGTTAACATATGTACCACATTAGCAAAGGCATGCACTGTGTTGTATTGTAATGTGCGTTTTTTGCAGCGTAAACAGAGCTCATGAGTCAGCGCTGCTCACGTCAGCTAACGCTGCAGCTAAGCTAATGGTGGTCAAATTCAGTACAAGCTAACAGGGTGGTGTTAGCACCAGAGAGCTCTGCATTGGATTTCGGGTACTTTTCACATGAACATCACTTGTTGTGGCGAATGCATTAATTTTTGTTTATGTTATTGATGAATTTATTTTTGGAAATAGCACAGTGTTGAGCCTGCTGTTTTTCTGGAGTAAACTAACGGTAGCTGCTAAACCTGACGAGGCCGATCAGGCTAACTCAGTCTGTCGTAACCGGGATGTGGGCCTCAACCTGGTGATTCTATGCTGTGATATAATATATATATATCAATTAGTGTAGAAAATTAATGTCTGTGCACTGATTTTGTTTGCCCACCTAATCATGCATCATAATATTGTTCAATGTAAGCTTAGCCTGTCGCCACATCAGGAGTAACGTCACGGCCTGGTACTGATACAGTCATCAGGATGTGGTGACAGATACTTGTGTGTATTACCATTTTCCAACTGCAGGAGTACTGTAACGATATGTAACCACATTGAAGTGTTTCTCCAAGTTGTACCCTGTAACACAATTAACCGATACAACTACATTTATTTTCTCATTTTGTCTTTATAGGACCGTGAAGCTAAGGAACCTGAGCAGCTCAGAAAGCTGTTTATTGGAGGTCTGAGCTTTGAAACCACGGAGGAGAGTTTACGGGCCCATTTTGAACAATGGGGAACGCTCACGGACTG
>NW_019474528.1:0-1656 GCF_002814215.2 Seriola lalandi dorsalis | reverse complement strand
GGGGGGGGGGTGATTATGGGCTGCTGAAGTGGGCCTTGTCCAGTGGTAGTTGAGGGGAGGGGAGCTGCTCTCCGTGATAGCATAGCATGCTCAGCAGTATTTGCAAAAATGCTCATCCAAACTGGTAGTGTTCAAATCTTTTGCCTGCACTATACATTTGCAAAGACGGCAAATTGCTTTGTGTAGGTCCTTCAACTTGCCGGTTGCATCTGGTTTAAAAGTAAAATAACCAAAACAGGGGATTTTGAATTATTCACAACAAGCTCTTCCATGATTGTATTTGCAGAAAATTTCATGTACTCTCTTTTTGTATGTACATTGTCTGAAAGTGCCCATTTGAGCAATTGATTGTAGCCTCTCTCTCTATCTATGACAGGAGCCTTTCCACCTGTTAAAAACACTAGAAATGTGTTTGCACAATGTGGTCTGATGACTTGTCATATGAACTATTTCATTTTGAGCATACCGCATCCCTCTGGGTTTCGGTTCACTATGGTTTGACTTCTTCAGTTTGCCACCGCAGCTCGATGTGTGACCATCACAAACCCCAAAATTACAGTGAGGGAGATGATACACTGGCACACTGGTTTAACACGTACCTGAGTTATCTAAATTTCACACCTCTAGGTTAGGGTTAGATTCATAGCAGTGAGAATCTTCACATATAAGAGCCAGGTCTGTCACCTTTTCCAACCATATCAGAAATCCAGTTGGACCAAATAGCTACACACATACAGTAGGTGGGGGGAAATGCCCTTTAATTATGGAGCTAACATTGCACAGTATCTTCTGCAAGGCTTTCACAGTGTTGCACTTATTTGTATATCAAAAGTAACGATACAGAAAAAAAGAAAGTTGGGTAATGAATAAAAAAAGGAGAGCTTGAGGGAGAAGGATACGCTTGGCCAGTCGCTGCATGAAGCGGGCATGAATGTTGGATGGTCAGTTTCAAAACGTTTCAGAAAGAAATAGTCAGACAGCCTGTTTCCAGAGACGTGCAAGTGCCCACTTGTGCTGAGCGGTACAGGCAGCTTATGTATAGAAGTGTGAGTATGAGTGTGAGTGAGAGTGCAAGAGAGACATAGGCTACAGAGAGAGACAGAGATGAGTGTGCCAATGACAGAAACCTCCTGCCCTCCATGTTACAGAACATGATGGATGATGTGACTGTTGTTTACTGAACTGAAACCTTTTCATTGCTTAGGAGGTATAATCTGGACAGAAGACAGGTCATTAAGTGGAAGATAGAGGCTCTGACTGATACACAGTGCGCCGCAGAGCTAAATATATGAGGCACAGTGAAATCATCCAGTAAAATTGCAGGTTTTGTCCAGGGCTTCATACACCCAAGAAATTGTTGTGTCTGAGCCAACACAGACAATATGGATCAATTTTAATCCATACTATCAATGCAGCCCTTTATAGATAAATAAATAAATAACAGTTGTCTTTCCAAACAATCAATCCAGCTGAGAAACCACAATGCCTCTTAATGCATCCACCCTCCCTCTCTATCCTCCACATGCAGCAGCATCATCCATCCATTCTTCCATTCAAGCATTGATTTTACAACTTGCATCTCTCCAATTAACAATGTGTGTGAACACGTCTGATCCATCAGGCTTATTACTGATCTTTTTTTATTTTTTTATTTTT
>NW_019474527.1:0-1656 GCF_002814215.2 Seriola lalandi dorsalis | reverse complement strand
ATGAGGCAGTAAATGGAATTAAAATTACATCTAGCGTCATAAATTCATCAAGAAACGTTAAAATCCACACCTAAGGCGATGTAGAAGGGGTCAATGCCGAAGAAGTCTTCTCCCCACTGGGGTTTCCGCGGCAGGCCGCTGTCATAGACTCGCAGGGCGTCCATCATCTCTTGATCCAGCTTCGTCATCTTGCTCAGCCGCTGCTGCAGGAAGCCCAGGCACAGCCGGCGAGCCAGGAGGGCGTTGTCTGCGTAGGACACTGTGGTTCCTGCAAGAAAAAACGGAGACACCTGATCAAATTTCCGAAACACGCCCTTCAACAGATGAGCTCTCGGTGGGAGTGAAGAGAAGCCGTCGGCGCACCGGAGCCGATGCCGTCTATGTAGACCAGACATGCGGCGTGGATGAAGGCGGTCACAGTGTCCAGTCTGAGGTCCCACTCCGCCTCCTCTTCGTCTTCCAGGGCTCCCATGGTCATGAAGCCGTCCTCGTCGCGCTCGCACACGGTGTTGAGGAAGTTGACCCACGACAGGATGTCTCTGACGCTCAGGATGCAGCGGCGGCCGAAGTCCTGCCGGGTCAGCCACTCGATGAAGTCCAGCATCAGCTCGGCGACATCGCAGCCTGGGTTTGGATCCAGAGAGGCAACATCAGTTACATGGTCGGGATTACGTTAATTGTTCTGCATATGTATTCACCACGGGCTGGATCGTTATGTAGCTTAAGACTAATAGTATATCAGCAACTGTGATGATGTAATGATTATGTAATAATGGTGTTTAAAAGGTTACCAGAGGTCAAACTGCCTCAAAATTGCTCATCCAAATCTGCGACCTGGACGTGTTTTGTTTTTAAACATCATCTCTGATCTACTTTACCGTCGAGCGAGAGGCCGGCGCGCAGGTTGTGCTGGATGATCTGCACCAGGTCGCTGCGGCTGTTGCTCTGAGGACACCAGATCTCTGTGAAACGGTTCCTGAGGGCAGGAGAGAGCTGTCCCCCAAAAAAAAACAGACACGCACACCAAGTCAGACTCTACCCACGACCAGCTGTAAAATAAAAACATGTTAAAACACGTGTGAAAGGTTCAAATTCACTTCTTACCTCCTTCTTGCCAAAGTCTCCTCCAGGGTTCATGGTGGCGACCAGACGGAAACCCTCGGCTGCTCTGATCAGCTCCACGTTGTCGTTGTCTCCACTGCCCTTCTCTGCCAACACCAGGGACTTCTCTGTCTCCAGAACGCTGCCCACAAACGCAACACATGTGACGACACGACACAAGCCTCATTAACTGTCATTAGCAGGAGCAGTAAAAGCTTCAAGTCTCATCCAAGTCCATATTTTAATGGGCAAAATGTGTTTTTTTATTCTATAAAAACTGCTATCGCTTTGGTGATGTTCAATACTTTAATATGAAAATCTAATTACATGATTGTTACTGGATGAATTTAAACTTGGGTCGTGGATCTTGTTAAGAGATGTGTGTGATTGTTTCTGATGCTGTGTGTATGTGTTTGTTATAACAGAATATAAAAAATGATATGAAAAGTATAAGTAGATAAATACAAATAAGGTCAACGGTGGTTATAATAGAAGCGTCATCTAAGTGTAGTTTGTGATAGGAAATGCAACTCAGGATAAAAAAATATATGTCCT
>NW_019474526.1:0-1656 GCF_002814215.2 Seriola lalandi dorsalis | reverse complement strand
AGATAGTCTGAGTCCAGGAGAAAGTCTTAGTCCAGGAGAAAGTCTTAGTCCAGGAGAAAGTTCAGTCCAGGAGAAAGTCTAAGTCCAGGAAATACTCTGAGTCCAGGAGAGAGTCTGAGTCCAGGAGATAGTCTGAGTCCAGGAGATAGTCCGAGTCCAGGAGAGAGTCTGAGTCCAGGAGAAAGTCTGAGTCCAGGAGAAAGTCTTAGTCCAGGAGAAAGTTCAGTCCAGGAGAAAGTCTTAGTCCAGGAAATACTCTGAGTCCAGGAGAGAGTCTGAGTCCAGGAGATAGTCCGAGTCCAGGAGAGAGTCTGACTCTGAAAGAGACTAGGGAGTTTTCTCATCCATCTGCTGCTGCTGTGAAATCCACCTCCAAAATATTTTAGTTATTTTAGTTCTATTCAGTGCAGACGAGATTTATTTTTTAAAATAATTTTTACTGATTCTTCTTCTTCTGCGTTCATGCGTGTGTTGCAGGTGTGTCAGGAGGGGGCTTTGCAGCAAGCGTCACTCTCTCTGGATGCTGCTCGTCCTGCTCCTGGTCTGTGTCGCCTTCCAGACATTTGTCACCCGCTCAGCCAGGTAACGACTCACAGAACGATCCGTACACATGTCAGCTGACAGTCTGATGACATCATTAATTCATGTAACATCATCAGAGTTCAGGCCACAGAGGACTGAGGGTGAATGATCCCAACACGTTGGGAACTCTTGGTACACCTGTAGGAAGTGTAAATCTACTTCAACACAATCTCAGGATTGCTGGGAAAAAAACCATCAGAAAATATGAATATCATTTAATGATTAATTATTTATAGTGAGAAATCTCAGGAATCCAGAGAGTGAGTCACTGACTATGATCCGGTTTCTTCCAGGACTGACAAGCTGACAGGACCAGGACCAGGACTACCAGATCTGAGATTCACTGTCAACAAACAGCCGAGTCCTTCCCTGCAGAAGGTCTGGGAACACTGGCAGAACACAAGACCACTACAGACAGACAGACCAGATCTTCATCACCAGAAGGGGGGCCATAGAAAACCATCAGATCATATTCTGTTGACTCATGTGGATAAAATCCTGAACCCCACTGCAGGTTCTCAGCTGGAGGAGCAGCTTGATCCAGGTCCTCTCGGCCTCCGCAGCACCAGGAACCATTTGACTGCAGGTCCAGTAGAGAGACTCGTCCACAGTCCCACCACATCCGGGACTAAGATCAGCTGCCACCCAAAGTCTCACATCGTCTTCCTGAAGACGCACAAAACAGCCAGTAGCACCATCTTAAACGTCCTGTATCGCTACGGAGAGAGCAGGAACCTGACCTTTGCCCTCCCAGTGAACAAACACAGTCAGCTGTTTTACCCGTTCTTCTTTGCCTCTCACTTCGTGGAGGGAGTCAGCAGCAGGAGAGTGACGGAGTTCAACATCATGTGCAACCACATGAGGTTCAGGAAGTCTGAGGTGAGCTGTAGACCAGGTCTCATGTGGACTCCTCATGTGTTCACAGGAAGAACGCCACAATCACATTTTTTTGGCGCTGATACTGATCATCTATGAGTGAGATCAGCTGATTCACAGCTGATACTGATCATTCTCTGTGTGTAGTTACAGCAGCTGGGTTCAGTGGTTGGTCAGTCTTAGCTTTCCTGTCACCTC
>NW_019474525.1:0-1657 GCF_002814215.2 Seriola lalandi dorsalis | reverse complement strand
GGGGGGGGCTCCACAGATTTCAGAGGAGGTCCAAAGCCTCAGACACTTGGAGGAAATTGCATTCATATCAGACTGAGAAGTTGAATATGAATGAATATGAGACAATAAGTCTTTAACACTAGCAGCTGAATAATCAAAGAAAATGTTTGCAGCACTTTGGGAAACTAACCATTACAACAGTGCACTTTGAAAATACAATAAAAATGGAATTATAGCGCAGTCAACCTAAATGAGATCGCAATGCATTGTGCATTGGGTTATTAGTGCTCATACACATAACATGATGAATTATATGTACAACCATAATGTTTGTGACTGATTTGCAATCAGAGGTTGTGTTACATAGTTCTGTATTTTCCTCTCCTCTCTCTTCTTGTATTTGGTCATTTCAGTACTGTATACTGTAGCAATTCATAGCACTCTCAGCTCTTTATCTGTTTCTAATTAGAAAACTCCTTAAGAGTAAATTTAAAGAGGAAATTCATGTTTAAGAGGTATAGCATTTTTGCTACAACGCTCTTTTCCATGCAAGAAACTGTGCACTAGAGCTGCAAGAGCTTGTGTAGACTCAATAAAAAGGGTTTAGCATAGCATATATGAAAAGTCTTTTCTTCTTTGATTGGCACATGCAGGGAACCAGTAGATCTTCATATGGGAATGCCCATTAACTCAAGTCTGTGTGTTCCAGAGGTCGCCTTAGCTCTGAGAAACCTGGACCCAACTCAGCCTACTCGAGTCAGTTTGTTGTTCCTTTTTGTGTGCAGACTGTTCTCATGTCTCACAACAGATGTCTAAGAGCAAACCATGCAAACTATCTGACAATATAATAACCACACAGCATTTCCCAATCTTAGAGGGAATACCAAGAACAAGCAACTCTGTAATCAAGCTATTCGGATATGTTTTGCTTGTGGGAGTCAACAAGGACAGTGACATCCTTTAAATTAGCTGCTGTTCACACCACTGAACAAAGAAGTCAGCACTGCAGAATTATACATTATACATAAACCCCTTTGAGCTTGAGACAGCAAAACCATCAAAACTTTTGCTTATGATACGCTCAATAAACATTGAATCTACACTGACATATCTCCTATGTGTTATATTCACACATTATATCCGGTGAAATTAAATTATAACTAAATAACAAAGTCCAGTTTTTCTTTTTCTTTTTTCTTACCTTTGATCTTGTATTACAGTGGAGTCGCCAATGCAGGTGAAACAAATGCACTAGCCTTCACGACTTGTCATCTCTATTTCCATATAATTTACATTTTGTACAGTAAGCAAGGATGTGTCCAAAAGATTGAGATCAGATTGTTTACCTCACCCATTTTGTCCTTTCTTAATTTTATCCTCGGTTTGTATCTTAAATGTATGCAGGAAAAAAAGTTTATGAAATGGATTAAAAATATGAGGACACATTTCTTGTACAGACGTCCAACATAACTGAGCTGCGCCATGAAGGGTTAAGAATGAGAATAACTGTACCTGTAAATCCCTTAAAAATGTTTGCCCTGCCAAGCCAGTTAATCAAAAAATATATCTGCATTTGGCAATGGGGGGAAATACATAACAAGATTACTTCAACTGAATTAGCATACGTTTCTGACAACTATTTGTTGACATCTGTGCAGCAGCCTATATTTAATTTTAT
>NW_019474524.1:0-1657 GCF_002814215.2 Seriola lalandi dorsalis | reverse complement strand
CCATCACCTTTCTAGATCTGAATGAGTGTGAGACAGGGCAGCAGGAGTGTAGTGAGTTTGCCGAATGCATCAACACAATGGGCAGTCATTCCTGCGTCTGTCTCAGCGGTTTCACAGGTGACGGGAAGAACTGCTCTGGTAAGCATCAACTTCTCATTGTTAACATCCATAACCCCCATCTGTGGACTCTCTTTTGAGCTTTCTTTTAGCACCATTTGGGGCTGTTTCCCTGACACTGTCCCATTTTGGATGAATTATAGACTTTGATGAGTGCCAAGTCCAAAATGGAGGATGCCATCCAGTTGCCAGCTGCACTAACACGCCTGGATCTTTCAACTGCGCTTGTCCACCTGGCATGGAGGGCAGTGGCTTCGACTGCCAGGATGTGAACGAGTGTGAGCAGAACTCCTCCTTGCCGCACAACTGCAGTGCCCAGGCTTTGTGCCTCAACTCAAACGGGTCTTACATCTGCCAGTGCCAGGATGGATACCATGGTGACGGCTTTGTTTGTGAAGATGTGGATGAATGTCAGCTGACCACAACCTGTAGCAGCAACATGACGTGCAGCAACACCCCCGGTGCCTACGCTTGTTCATGTTTTTTGGACCTGGTATACGACAAGGGCACGTGCGTGAGCGAAGACACCTGCCTGAATGCTAGTAGCGCCTGCCACCCACTCGCCGAGTGCCACCAATACCAGGGCTCCTTCTACTGCCGGTGCAGAGATGGTTATGAAGGAAATGGCACTGATTGCTTGGATATGGACGAATGTGAGCGTTCACAAGGGGAAGTTTGCCCTGCCTTCTCCCACTGCTTCAACACCGATGGCTCCTACATCTGTGACTGCGTGGAGGGGTTTGAAGACAACAGGACACACTGTCAGGACGTGGATGAATGTTTGACAGGGAGCTTCACCTGCCCCAACAACAGTAGCTGTACTAATACAGAGGGGAGTTACGAATGTACCTGTGACCTGGGTTTCTCAGGCAACAGCTCCTTGTGTTTGGATGTAGATGAGTGCTTGCTCGGCCTCATCCAGTGCCCTAATTTCTCCAACTGCCTGAACACAGTTGGATCTTTTGTCTGTGAGTGCCAGGAAGGTTACCAAGGCAACCGCACTCACTGTGAGGATATCGACGAGTGCCTAGACAACTCCACCTGCCCTGAGCATAGCAAGTGCATCAACACCAATGGAGGCTACCTGTGTCTTTGTGATGCTGGATTTTCCAGTGTGGATGATTTGTGTGTGGACATCGATGAATGCAAGAACACTGAGCTGGGGGAGCTTTGCACTAATGGGACCTGTATGAATGCTATTGGGTCATATTACTGTGAATGTAACAAGGGGTTCTGGAGTAAAGGGACAGAGTGTGTGGATGTAGATGAATGCTCAGACTCCCACAACTCTTCAGTATGTCAGCCCCATTCTGTATGTTTCAACATCCCTGGGTCTTACCTTTGCCCCTGTAATGAGGGGTTTATTCTGAATGGCACAGAGTGTCAGGATGTGGATGAGTGTCATGACCCAGATGGCACCCCATGTCCTGAGCACTCATTATGTAACAACACAGCAGGGTCCTTCTTCTGTCTGTGTTCTCCTGGGTATGAACCCATCAGCCTGGGCTGTCAAGATATCGACGAATGCAAGGACAACAGC
>NW_019474523.1:0-1657 GCF_002814215.2 Seriola lalandi dorsalis | reverse complement strand
AGCCGCATGGGCAAGGGGGATGATCTATGAGAGAATAGAGGCAAGGCCCACTGTAAAATGGATGCAGAAATAACTGAGCCATGGAGGGTGAAGTAAAACTGGGAGATGCTAGGATGAGTTGCATGAAAACCTGAAAGGAAAGGATAGCAGGAGGCACACAAGGAGGATGGAGAAGCAGGAAGTCCTTTGAGGAGATGGTTATTTACCTGGTCGTACTCCAGGGCCCCGGGGTAAAGGGGCCAGCCCAGAAAAAGTTCAGCTATCACACAGCCTAGGGACCACATGTCTATGGCTTCACAAAACGGCAATCCCAAAATAATCTCTGGAGCCCTGTGGAGCAGACAAAACACACAACTGTTAGACTGCAGTAACAACAATAACATTTCATGTGAAAGTATTTAAATGTGTGGTAGGTATGTAGGAAAAAACAATTAATATCAAAGTTGTCAGATACATTTTTTTGTTCCATCTTTGAATCTTCTGTAATCTAACTATAAAAATTTAATACAGACGTTAGAAACAAGTAGATTAGAAAGAAGACAAATAGATTCAAACTCCCATTCAACAAAATTTCCTGCCAAGCAGATGTGAATATAAACCACTTTCTTGTACAATGTTAACTTAACCTTCAGCAATCAAGAGTTCAAATTTTCTGAGAAAAATAACAGCTTTCTACATTGTAGAGCTCAACTTGTTTACATTTAATAACAACAGTTACACCTACATATGTTATCAATAACCCATGCTCCAACAACAACTTAAAACCAGTTGTCAATTTCAATACTCATGGATGTATTGTTTCTGGCTTTGTAAGATGATGTCTTAAGCAAATATAATATTATTAGTAATGTCATGGAATTCCTGATGATGGTCAGTCAGATGAGATTGTGTGGTACATGTGTAAGCCAAGTGACTTGTAAGCCAGTGTTGCGCGTGTACTAGTCGCCAAGCGTCAGCAGGCTGAGCCAGTGGGTTAGCAGGTCAGCCAGGCTGGGATCAGCGCTTTGATAGGCTGTTGAATCTGCTCTAGGCTGATAGGGAATAAGAAGCATAGTCACTACTTCTTCGCCTACATGCTGGCTCAGTGTTACATTGAGCACCTCTATAATAGCACTGTAATACCATGTCACAGGAATGGCTAGTGGTGACGCAGGCCTGTCAGCTCCAATATAGGTAAGACGTGTCTGTCTGACATGGCTGTCAAGATCTCTCTGTTTAGGACACAGCACAAAGCCTATAAACAGTGACAGTGCACTGAAAGCATGAAGTAGCCAGAGCTCTTTTGTCGGATACAAGTCTTTTTGTGCAGGAGTGGCCTCAGAGCTCATTAAAATCAATGAGTGAGCAGTGACAGTCATTGTACACAGGTCAGAAGTCAGAACGCTGCCTATGGACAATCAGGTCTACTTTCACATATGCACTGCAACCGTGAATTTTTCAAGACATTACCCAGAGGAGCTGTATGTGTGAACGCAAATGTCCGAATCAGTTGACCTGGACATTAAACAGACTTTACCCTGCCATCTTCCCAGTATAATGTCTGTGTAATGTCCGATTGTGGCCACACATGAAAAGAGCGGGTCGTTGAGCTGCAAGTGAGCATGTTGATGATGGTTCTATTCAACGGGCTTGTCTACCTCCTGCATCCTCTACACAT
>NW_019474522.1:0-1658 GCF_002814215.2 Seriola lalandi dorsalis | reverse complement strand
AACATCTGTGCGGTGCGAGTCCGACGGGAGACATTTATTGCATGTCGCCCACTGTCAGCTCTCTACTGTGTAAAGGCACACAATGGCAAAAAATACTGAAAGAAGAATGAAATTAGAGATGCATAAAGTCTGTCAATATTGTGGACTTATATGTAATCAGCATTTGTCTCAACCCCACACTTAATTACAACTCAAAAATCGAGAAAATCTGTGGATTACACTCTGTATCTGTAAAGACGAATTACATCGAACCCGGTGTGGATATTTGAAACTTCACATTGTGCATCCAATGCAATATCACACTTCCTTCTAAACTTCCTTACAATAAACACACAATGTATTCCACCTGGTCACTACTGCTTGTCAGACAGTGCTTCGTGGTTCTGGACCCTAAATTTCCTTCTATGAGCCATATTTGGAAGAACATACTGGTCCACAGCCATGCCAGTGGCTCTGTGAGGCACAGCATTGCTGAGATAAATGCTAATATCAGCATGGCAACATGATCATAGGCCCTGTTCAGACCTGGCATTACCATGTGTCCTCACATGCGTCTCGAATGAGCGCGACGGAGATAAAGAGAGAGAGAGTGGGGCAAGGAGAGGCTGAACGAATCAGTGCACTGTGCACAGCTGAGATGAGGTTTGAGCCATTTAAAATAGTAAAATATTTTCCATTCACTATGAAACTGTGGCAGGACTTAGACTGTGGAGGAAGTCAGTTGAGTAGGACGCATTTGCACTTACACTGCTAAAAGAATGTGGCCACATGTAGCCCAGACCACCTCCGAATGTCACCTGAACTTAGAGCTGGCAGGTCTGAACAGGGCCATAGTGACGATGGTAAGCGATGTGTAGCAGCAGCATGTTTACCATGTTCACCATCAAGGCATCATCAAGTTCATCAAGTTATTCGTCTCTAGGGGGAAATGACTGTGTAACCCAATTTCATTACAATCCATCCAACAGTTGTTGAGATATTTCATCTTGGAACCAAACTGATGGACAGACTGACACAGCCATCCAAACAGAAGTGCTGCCAGTGTGTCTAAAAATTGGAATATTTTAGGGTTGTGATCATAATTTTCCCAAAGCAAACCATAAGTATTTTCCAACTTTCTTGGAGTGCCCATTTTTAATCCGTGTCAGTTCAGAATTAAATTCTGTTCCACACACTTGTAACTAACTCAACAGAGTGAACATTTGGCTGATTTATTAATGTTCGTAGAGACTCTTGAAAACTCTACTTAGCATCAAGTCCAATTAAGCTGTTGCATCTAAACCTTGAGAACTGGCAGCTAAAAAGTACTGAAATCAAGAAATCAAGGCTGGAAGACAAAATGCTCCAAAGTTGGCAGTTGTAAGGGCAATGCTATAATTTTTGTCGTTTTGAATGAAAACCTTTGTAGAGATTTGTACAGTAGCTGATACAAATCTTGAATGTTGGACCTTCCAGAAATGTGAAGCAAAGATTTTAAAACTACATCAATATGTTACAAAAAGAGGATAATTGATCTAAAAGATTTCCATCCTGCAGAGCAGTGAAACAGGTTGCTGTGGGGAGGGGAAGTCAGGAAATACATCTACATACTTATAGCCAGCTTTGGGAAATAGTTGGCAGTAACCTAAAGCATACATGATTTGTGGTTAATGGGCTAG
>NW_019474521.1:0-1712 GCF_002814215.2 Seriola lalandi dorsalis | reverse complement strand
ATGTAATTTTGCTGTCTGTGCACTGACTTCCTGCCTCTTTCTTTATCTTTCTCTCACACACACACACACACACACACACACACACACACACACACACACACACACACACACACACACACACTACTGCAGGAAAAAAAAGCATTTTATTTTGGAGTTTTGTTTGGGTACATGGAGAAATTATAAGCCTTATTAACAGGAGGCTGTTACCTCAACCATGTCTCGGATAAAATATGTTTCTATACCGCTGATCTGCTTCGCCAATTTGCTTTGGTAAATTTGCTTTAGAGGAAATGTAATTGCTTCCTGATTATGTTTATTGGCAATGTTTTGACCAATCCAGGAAGTGTGCCATCCTTAACTGCACACAAGTTATACTGAGGAGGACGGGTTGTATCAACTCTGTCTCCTCGAAATTACATTGATACACTAAGTTGCAAGAGCAAATGTGTTCAGAGAGCAATTTTAATGCCAACTTAAATTAGATTATAAATAGCTTTTTATCCAATCAACATAATGAGAAACATTTTGAATGAATGTCTGAATGAATGTCTAGTTGCTAAATGTATTATTGTATCTGCCAAATGCTCACCGACAATATATTTAATTTGTTTTCCTGACTATACAGTATCTGCTGGTGACAACCAAAGCATTATGCCTATGATTAGACACTCAGAACCAGATTAATATATAACCAATATTCAGGATCTTTCCATAACCTTTACCAAAGTGCTTTTCCAACCTAATCACGTGTCCAGTGTCAAAATCCTGCACCTTCACCCACCATCCACCACAACCACGTCCGTATGACTCGTCTATAATCCCCCTACAAAGTCCTGACTACAAACGTTCCCTAACCTTCAGTGTTTTAGGTACCAAACCCTTAACTATAGTACATTTACTGAAACCACAGCCTTTCCCTTAACGAAACCACAACGCAGCTGCCATGCACAGATGTTGTACACAGCGAGAATTTGAAAAGAGTTACCAAACAAATCAGTGGGGTTTTTGTAGAATCACCAAACACTCACATTCTTGCCTGCTGATAGAATTGCCTTCCACTGTTTAAAATTCTGCTGTCATACCTAATGAGCCCAACAGCAGCCTAATATTTAATGAAGTTTGTGGGCTTGTATTTCTTGGGCCAGTGGTAACACGTCGGGAGGGAGGGAGAGAGGGGAGGGGGGGTCCGTGACAGGTTATTATGTGAATTTGTTTTGATGGTGACCAGAGGGCAGCGAGTGGCCTCGGACAGGTGTGTTGTAGGCAACAGCAGCATGATCCACGTGTCTTTGGTGCCGCGTTCATCAGCATCTGAGAACAATGATGTGCTTTCTTGGTGCCAAACTTGCATTTATAAAAGGGGATTATAATAGTCCCCGCTTCAATTTATTTGTCTCCTTGCACAAGCAAGAGTATCCGGTGAGTATTAACTTCCTAATGAGAAACTCATCTGTCATTCAGAAACTCCCTCATCTGATTTTTGATTTTTCATTCAGCCCCACAGAGAGATGTTTGCTCACCAGGACTTATCGGCGTATCACGCAGTGAAACATCAGGCAGCGGGGAGCCTTCTTCTCCTCTTTCAATCAGTGCTTGAAACCCTTTTTTGTTTGCTCATCGTTGAGGTGCTTCTATCTATGCAAAAAAAAAGATGCAACTGAATTATGATAGTGAAAGTTGGGCTCGAAAGTATATCAACTGCAGAGAACAGA
>NW_019474520.1:0-1658 GCF_002814215.2 Seriola lalandi dorsalis | reverse complement strand
TTGTAACTGAGCCTCGAAAGCAGAACACAAGCTAAAATAAGCCTAAATAAACTTTGCTAAATGTGAAGGTGACGGAAACAGACATTAAATATTGTTTGCAATTAAGCCTTATTCATTTTTATTAACTGGACAACAAACTTAGAATTTGGTGTGAAAAAGCAAACATGTATGAGTTCAGATATTTATACTTAAACCTGACAAAACAAAACCACCAGTGCTTTGTATTTATAATATATAATATAATAAGATGACATCATAACCACACAGTAATGGCTGACGTAACTGGAAAACTCGGTCCTGTACCTGGAAGCAGAAAAGCCCAATGGAGTAGATGACGTAATCCTCTCTGGAGGCACCGAAGGCCGGCAGCACAGAGGCCATGTTGTACACCCCGAGACAGAAGAAGAGCAGGAAGCCCAACAGATGGCTCCAGATATTCACCGTCTCATTGGACAGAATGAAGAGGCTGCAAAAGAGGATTTACAAACTTCAAAATCAGATAAAATATGTCAGTTCTCCTCGTCCTAAAATCATCCCTCACTACAGACTGGCATCAGTAATCTCAGCCGCACAGCTCACAGTATTTATATTCATACTTGCCTAGAATAAAATTGCTTTAGTGTAATTAGCTGTTATAACTCCCCGAACAAACTTCTGTTGCTTCACAAAATCCGAATCAATATTTGTCAGTGGTTAAATATTGTTCTCAATAAAAGAAAAAGGAAACCCCATCTGTATTTCAGGATATCGATTTATTTTTCAGGAAGTATCCTTAAAGAAAGAAAAACTGAAACAACACAAAAACCCACTGCATGTCAAGGACAAAAAGACAATGTTTTGTTTTCCTGCACTGTTGAAAGGAAATCACCCTCTTCTTATGTTGTATTATTATATAAACAGTGTTCTACAATTTTAGTGTGGACTGAGAGGATGAATCTAAATTGATCTAAATTTTAAAAACGTAATAAAGCACTGCATGAAATATTCAACAGACAGCTGATTAAAACATCCCCGAGCCAACCACTAAAGTTGACTCTGCACACTGGCTTCCCTGAGGAGTGATCAAGATTCAAAATTTCTCCTTTGGGGAGTAATGAGGAAATACAAGACAAGTAATGAAGTCACTTATTAATAAAGCTTTTCACCTTTTGATGCACAGTCTGGAGGGCAGGTAGGCTCTGTATCCATCTGTGATGTAGGGGTTCTCCCTCAGAAACACTGGGATCTGTTCGTAGGTGTACAGTCTGATCCCTCGGGGCACCAGCACAGGCCAGTACTGATAACCTCCCAGCTCGATGTAGTGTGCCGTCTGGGTGTTCTTCTGAGGTTTCTGAGGCATGGCTGCTTTAGCGTGACCTGAAGCGGAGAAGCCAGATCCAGATCAGATTCAATTAAGGCTGGAACTTATATAGCAAGTCTAATTAAAAAACAGTAAGGCACGGTTGACCAGTTTAATGCCGACACATTTAAACTGTAGACAAGTTTGTCAGATCTACCTGCTACTGTGGCAGGTGAAATTTCTTACTGTTTAATGGAATAAGGAGTAAGTGACCAAGTTACTGAAACTGCATCTTTAATTATGTGTTGAATTCAACAAGTGAAGTACATAATGATCCTCTATTTATAGAAACTACAGAAGCTCATATCTGCTAGCTAAC
>NW_019474519.1:0-1658 GCF_002814215.2 Seriola lalandi dorsalis | reverse complement strand
TTGTAACTGAGCCTCGAAAGCAGAACACAAGCTAAAATAAGCCTAAATAAACTTTGCTAAATGTGAAGGTGACGGAAACAGACATTAAATATTGTTTGCAATTAAGCCTTATTCATTTTTATTAACTGGACAACAAACTTAGAATTTGGTGTGAAAAAGCAAACATGTATGAGTTCAGATATTTATACTTAAACCTGACAAAACAAAACCACCAGTGCTTTGTATTTATAATATATAATATAATAAGATGACATCATAACCACACAGTAATGGCTGACGTAACTGGAAAACTCGGTCCTGTACCTGGAAGCAGAAAAGCCCAATGGAGTAGATGACGTAATCCTCTCTGGAGGCACCGAAGGCCGGCAGCACAGAGGCCATGTTGTACACCCCGAGACAGAAGAAGAGCAGGAAGCCAAACAGATGGCTCCAGATATTCACCGTCTCATTGGACAGAATGAAGAGGCTGCAAAAGAGGATTTACAAACTTCAAAATCAGATAAAATATGTCAGTTCTCCTCGTCCTAAAATCATCCCTCACTACAGACTGGCATCAGTAATCTCAGCCGCACAGCTCACAGTATTTATATTCATACTTGCCTAGAATAAAATTGCTTTAGTGTAATTAGCTGTTATAACTCCCCGAACAAACTTCTGTTGCTTCACAAAATCCGAATCAATATTTGTCAGTGGTTAAATATTGTTCTCAATAAAAGAAAAAGGAAACCCCATCTGTATTTCAGGATATCGATTTATTTTTCAGGAAGTATCCTTAAAGAAAGAAAAACTGAAACAACACAAAAACCCACTGCATGTCAAGGACAAAAAGACAATGTTTTGTTTTCCTGCACTGTTGAAAGGAAATCACCCTCTTCTTATGTTGTATTATTATATAAACAGTGTTCTACAATTTTAGTGTGGACTGAGAGGATGAATCTAAATTGATCTAAATTTTAAAAACGTAATAAAGCACTGCATGAAATATTCAACAGACAGCTGATTAAAACATCCCCGAGCCAACCACTAAAGTTGACTCTGCACACTGGCTTCCCTGAGGAGTGATCAAGATTCAAAATTTCTCCTTTGGGGAGTAATGAGGAAATACAAGACAAGTAATGAAGTCACTTATTAATAAAGCTTTTCACCTTTTGATGCACAGTCTGGAGGGCAGGTAGGCTCTGTATCCATCTGTGATGTAGGGGTTCTCCCTCAGAAACACTGGGATCTGTTCGTAGGTGTACAGTCTGATCCCTCGGGGCACCAGCACAGGCCAGTACTGATAACCTCCCAGCTCGATGTAGTGTGCCGTCTGGGTGTTCTTCTGAGGTTTCTGAGGCATGGCTGCTTTAGCGTGACCTGAAGCGGAGAAGCCAGATCCAGATCAGATTCAATTAAGGCTGGAACTTATATAGCAAGTCTAATTAAAAAACAGTAAGGCACGGTTGACCAGTTTAATGCCGACACATTTAAACTGTAGACAAGTTTGTCAGATCTACCTGCTACTGTGGCAGGTGAAATTTCTTACTGTTTAATGGAATAAGGAGTAAGTGACCAAGTTACTGAAACTGCATCTTTAATTATGTGTTGAATTCAACAAGTGAAGTACATAATGATCCTCTATTTATAGAAACTACAGAAGCTCATATCTGCTAGCTAAC